>NC_083571.1:45564389-45864389 GCF_027579695.1 Neoarius graeffei | reverse complement strand
TCGTCTGGACGGCAAATGCGGATTTTTTCAGAAACGATGACGTATAAGCCCCACCTCTCTAACCTTTAACGTCAGCCGCCGCCGCTAGATGCGTCATAACAACAACAATGGCGGACTACAGGCTTGTGCTCGTACTGCAGAAACAACTGTCAGAGTTGCACTGGCCATGATCGTCCTCTTCTCGTGTTATGAGCTTGTTTGTAAACAGCGCATGACCTTTCTACGCATGCTCCATGGTTTTTCTTCCAGTTTTAGTGTATTGGTGTGGCGGCGTCACAGCGCCACATACAGGCCTGGCATATGTACTACAGCGTTTTGGGTCGTTTCCAGTGAATCCGTGTGGACGCAGATATTTCTGGAAACGACGCCGTGTTTACAGAGATTTTTTTCAAAACGACAGCGTATTGGGTGAGGCCGCGTACTCGTGTGGACGGGCCCTATGTGTCAGCCCTGCTATGATCTGGCGACTTGTCCAAGGTGTACCCCACCTCTCACCCATAGTCAGCTGGGATAGGCTCCAGCTTGCCCACGACCCTGCACAGGATAAGCGGTTACAGATAATGGATGGATGGTGTACCTCCTATTCATACCTGTAATTGTATCTCATCTCATCTCATTATCTCTAGCCGCTTTATCCTTCTACAGGGTCGCAGACAAGCTGGAGCCTATCCCAGCTGACTATGGGCGAAAGGCGGGGTACACCCTGGACAAGTCGCCAGGTCATCACAGGGCTGACACATAGACACAGACAACCATTCACACTCACATTCACACCTACGGTCAATTTAGAGTCACCAGTTAACCTAACCTGCATGTCTTTGGACTGTGGCGGAAACCGGAGCACCCGGAGGAAACCCACGCGGACACGGGGAGAACATGCAAACTCCACACAGAAAGGCCCTCGCCGGCCCCGGGGCTCGAACCCAGGACCTTCTTGCTGTGAGGCGACAGCGCTAACCACTACACCACCGTGCCGCCCCATGTTTAACATGTAATATCATAAAGCAACTGATCATATTTCTCTGTTTATAGCGTTCCAACAATGTCAGTGCAATGCTGGTGTTGACCAAGTCCCTAGAGGGCCCTCTTGAGATAATCGTCGATCTAGAGATGATCACCCACCACACTGTCACAAACTATCGCAGCAGCTCCTTATTAAGGCTTACCATCGTCGTGGGACCGTTCTCCTTCTAATGGCTGCTGTACTGCTCTTCACATGTTTAAACATATCCAATATGCTACTTTCTAGTTCCCTACGATCACAGTGCCAACAATTTATGAACTGTGCAAGTTGAGTCTTTCTTTTTTATTCTTTATGTTCTGTATAGTTGTTCCTACTCTTCTTTTGGAACATCCGATATTCTTAATGAGTTGATATAAAAAGGGTCCACTAGCAGTTAGTTGCAGAGAAACAGAAATACGTGGCTTTACCTAACCAGAGACTTGTATTGACAATGAAAGTGTGTGTGTGTTTGACAGGATATATTGTGACATTGAGACAAAGTAAGTTTCAGACAGACAAGGACTGATGCTAGGCGCTAGTGATAAAAGATATAGCAGTATAACAGTATATTGTCTTCTTTTTCATTTGAATATTGGGTGGATGCCCTTTTTATTCATGACCAAGAGCATTAGTTATTTCTTATTCAAATATAAGTGCCGAGTGTGTGACCTTACTATCCTGTGTGAGTTGGACACAAATTAAACTCAGCAATGTTTTTTTCTTTCTTGAACCCTCTCCAGTGGCTCTGTCCCAAGATTGACTAACATGTTCTCAAGCAACACAATTAATGAAGTGAAATCATTTTCATTCTTGGGGACAAAACATTATGGTTGAGTGTTTTTTTGAACTGCACTTGAATGTTTGCAGCTTTGTTGATGAGAGAGTTACTGTTTATGTGGTTTGATGATGCCACTTTAATAAATCTAGATTCATTTCCTTTTCATTTATGAATAATGCTTTGTAGCTAGTCTCAGTGGCAACATGGCCATTGAACAATAAATAGCCAGGAAATGATGGCAATGCCACAGTACGGCAGAGCTTTTGAGTGTTTCCCACAAATGGATTAAATGGACTAATGTGGTGGAAAGCACTTGGCCATGTATATTAGTTCCAGTGAGGTTACCCTGGGGGAAAAAAAAATCTCTGTTCCTAGTCCAAGCTATCAATCAGCCAAATATTATGTGTACTTTGAAGATTTGTATGAATAAATGCAGTATGTAGTCATGATCCATGAAAAAGCATGGAGTTTGTTGTCTTGTAGCCATATTACCACTCATTGTATGTGCAGCACTGATGAAGTGGGGAAAAACCTACTTCAAGTTACCTATGTCAAGCCTTAAGGTATTTTGTCTTTAATTGTAACCCTTGTAGAATATGTAGTTCAATCTCCAAAGTCTAACATGCAGTGCCTTACATATAAATATAGTGATAACTGCAATAGCCAACTATATTTGTATATTCAGTGCCATTCACACTTAAAAAAATTTTTGAAAAAAAAAAAAGCTCTATGCAGTTGGGGATCTTTTCTTTATTTAAAACTGATTTCATGCATAACCATGAATGTTTCTGTACTATGAAACAGAAGAGAATTGTTTTAAGAAATAAAGGTTATATTTAAGATTCAGATTGAGTGTTCTTTGTTTTTTTATTGTTTTTCTATTATTGTTTTTAGCATACTGCTATATTAATTTACACCGCAGTGCTTTACAGTTCTCAGATCAAATTGGCCTGAACTTGGTGATTAATTCTATGACAGAAGTTACGTATCACACCACCCTGATATTGATTAATTTCTTATAACAGCACCACCCCTCAATGTTTTATTCCTGACTTATTCTTGAAAAAATGTATGAGTATGTATTAATAATTTATTGAAATAAGCAAAAAGATTTGTCATAACTGAGTAGCATGCTTGAGCCACTGATACCATACAAGAGTCCTGAAATCATGTTTTTGCATGATATTGCACACATCTCATTCATCTCATTATCTCTAGCCGCTTTATCCTTCTACAGGGTCGCAGGCAAGCTGGAGCCTATCCCAGCTGACTACGGGCGAAAGGCAGGGTACACCCTGGACAAGTCGCCAGGTCATCACAGGGCTGACACATAGACACAGACAACCATTCACACTCACACTCACACCTACGCTCAATTTAGAGTCACCAGTTAACCTAACCTGCATGTCTTTGGACTGTGGGGGAAACCGGAGCACCCGGAGGAAACCCACGCGGACACGGGGAGAACATGCAAACTCCACACAGAAAGGCCCTCGCCGGCCACGGGGCTCGAACCCGGACCTTCTTGCTGTGAGGCGACAGCGCTAACCACTACACCACCGTGCCGCCTATTGCACACATATACAAGCAAAATTATGGCACTTCAGGAAAGTTTTTTTTTTTTTTTAATCCAAATACATACAGATATACGGATTCCCCCAAAAAAGATTACTGGAAATTTACAAACATGGACAAATTTGTTGGTACCCTTCCACGAAAAAAATAACCCACAACTATTTCTGAAGTAACTTGAAACTGACTTAAAAGTTAATGGCATCCATCATTGTTTATTCCATGTTTAACACAAATCAGACTTTGCATTTGATTTTTCATACAAATGAATATTTTACATCACAAAACAAATGAAAATGGTCTGGACAAAATGACAGTACCCTTAACTTAATGTTTTATTGCACAACCTTTAGCTGCAATCACTGCTAACAAGCAATCAGCTCTCAATGAGACTTCTGCATCTGACAATAAGTAGTTTGGCCTGCTCTTCCTGAGCAAACTGCTCCAGTTGTCTCAGGTTTGAAGAGTGCCTTCTCCACACTGCATGTTTCAGATCTTTCCAGAAATGTTCAATAGGATTCAGATCAGGGCTCAGAGAAGGCCACTTCAGGATAATCCAATGTTTTGTTCTTTGCCATTCTTGGGTGCTTTTAGCTGTGTTTTTTGGGTCTTTATCCTGTTGAAGGCCCCATGACCTGTGACTGAGACAGAGCTTTCTGACACTGGGTAGTACGTTTCATTCCAAAATGCCTTGATCGTCTTGAGATTTCATTGTGCCTAGTGCTAGATGCAGCAAAGCAGCCCCAAATTATAACCAAGCCTCCTCCATGTTTCACAGTAGGTATGATGTTCTTTTCTTTGAAAGCTTCATTTTTTTCCTCCTGTGGACATATAGCTCATGTGACTTGCCAATATGCTTAAGGTTGTCTCATCTATCCAAAGGACATGCTCCTAGAAACATTGTGGCTTGTCAATATGCATTTTAATAAATTTCAGTCTGGCTTTTTAAAGTTTTTCTTTCAACAACAGAGTCCTCCTGGGTCGTCTTCTATTGAGCCCACTGTCACTCAAAAAGTGACAAACAGACATTGATGTACAGTACCTTGACCTTGGAGTTCAAGTTTTATCTCTTTGGAAGTTATCCTTGGCTCTTTGTGTACCATTGGCACCATCCTTCTGTTCAATCTGTGATGGATTTTCCTCTTGCAGTCACATCCAGGAAAGTTGGCTACAGTCCCATGGAACTTAAACTTCTTAATATTATAACCCCAATTCCAAAAAAGTTGGGACACTGTGTAAAACAAATAAAAACAGAATGTGAAGATTTGCAAATCATGGAAACCCTATATTTCATTAAAAATAGTACAAAGACAACATATCAAATGTTGAAACTGAGAAATGTTATTGTTTTTTGAATGCTCATTTTGAACGTATGCTCATTTTGAGTGACGATTTTTCTCAATTTAAATAGACTGAATGACTGATTACAAAAGTGAACATGTATGACACAAATTAAAGAAAACAATTGGTTTTAAATATCACAAAAATCCAATTATTTATAATCTTTTCTAGAGGTACCAACAAATCTCTCATCTCATTATCTCTAGCCGCTTTATCCTGTTCTACAGGGTCGCAGGCAAGCTGGAGCCTATCCCAGCTGACTACGGGCGAGAGGCGGGGTACACCCTGGACAAGTCGCCAGGTCATCACAGGGCTGACACATAGACACAGACAACCATTCACACTCACATTCACACCTACGGTCAATTTAGAGTCACCAGTTAACCTAACCTGCATGTCTTTGGACTGTGGGGGAAACCGGAGCACCCGGAGGAAACCCACGCGGACACGGGGAGAACATGCAAACTCCACACAGAAAGGCCCTTGCCGGCCACGGGGCTCGAACCCGGACCTTCTTGCTGTGAGGCGACAGCGCTAACCACTACACCACCGTGCCGCCCACCAACAAATCTGTCCAGGCTATTTTAGAATGTCTTTGTAAAATAAACAATAAATAAATTATTTTCTCACTTTTTTTTTAAATATTTTTTTTTGTTGCTTTACTCTATGACATACCAAAGTCATGCAAGTATACATGAGAAAATTGCTTTTAATTTCATTACTTTTCAGAAGGAATAAAGCATTGTTTCAACAAGCTGTAATGGTACCAAGAAATTTGTCTATGTCTGTATGTATTATTCTGGCACGTTTAACTGAAGAGAACCATCTTCAAATAATAAGCAGCGTTTTTATTATTATTGTTGTTGATGATGATGATCCTAAGGGTTTAGATGTTGGAGGCTAGCAGTGTTCGTCACTATTTCCCAACTGTGAACTGGCTGCAGAACAAATCTATTTTCATGTTGACTCATTATAAAAGGTGTGGCTTGAGTGATAGTGGATTGTATGACGTAGCCCACTCTTAAGTTGACTTCACACTCTGCATGGAAAATACACCACTGTGAATTACCACACACACTTGGAACTCTCTTCTTATGCAGGCATAAGTATAATTTGTGATTACAATGCTGACATGTTGCCAATTTTGGTGGGCACAAGCCATCGTTTGTTTGCACTCAATTGCTATTTTGGTGGTTTGAAGTAAAAAAGACAGTGTCACCACACCTCATGATAATGTATTATTATTTATAACCCCAACTATTTGTAACTATTTGTAGCAAATAACATTCCTTCCCTCCCTTCACTTCTGTGGCCATAAATACAATATATAAAAACAAACAAACATAAATAAAAGTAATAAAACCCGTTTAAATGTGCGGGATTTTTATATCACTAAAAAGTTTATTCAGAATTATTTCTGACGAAACTTTCAATCTAAGACTCAGTATATACAGTGCCAGTCAAAAACTTCTTCTCTTTACTTAGTTGAGCAGTTCTTGACATAATATGGATTACTGTTGTTGTGGAATAGGGATATTTGCTGTATTTTTATTATTTACTATTGATTGTTTGATCTTAGACGC
Source organism: Neoarius graeffei (assembly GCF_027579695.1). NCBI lineage: Eukaryota > Metazoa > Chordata > Actinopteri > Siluriformes > Ariidae > Neoarius > Neoarius graeffei. Next base: position 45,858,112 of record NC_083571.1, on the reverse strand, counting down.
ATTAAGAAAGCAGGAAATTCCACTCATTAACTTTTGACAAGGTACATCTGTTAATTGAAAAGCATTTTAGGTGACTACCTTATGAAACTGGTTAAGATAATGCGAATAGTGTGTAAAGTGTCATCAAGGTAAATGCTAGCTACTTTGAAGAATCTAAAATATAAAATAATTTTTTAAAACTTTTTTTTTGTTTGTTTATCATATAATTTCATAGTGGGTGGCACGGTGGTGTAGTGGTTAGCACTGTCGCCTCACAGCAAGAAGGTCCTGGGTTCGAGCCCAGCAGCTGATGAGGGCCTTTCTGTGCGGAGTTTGCATGTTCTCCTCGTGTCCACGTGGGTTTCCTCCGGGTGCTCCGGTTTCCCCCACAGTCCAAAGACATGCAGGTTAGGTTAACTGGTGACTCTAAATTGACCGTAGGTGTGAATGTGAGTGTGAATGGTTGTCTGTGTCTATGTGTCAGCCCTGTGATGGCCTGGTGACTTGTCCAGGGTGTACCCCGCCTTTCGCCTGTAGTCAGCTGGGATAGGCTCCAGCTTGCCTGCGACCCTGTAGAAGGATAAAGCGGCTAGAGATAATGAGATGAGATGAGATAATTTCATAGTGGGTGGCACGGTGGTGTAGTGGTTAGCACTGTCGCCTCACAGCAAGAAGGTCCTGGGTTCGAGCCCACCGGCTGACGAGGGCCTTTCTGTGTGGAGTTTGTGTGGTGTCCGAGTGGGTTTCCTCCGGGTGCTCTGGTTTCCCCCACAGTCTAAAGGCATGCAGGTTAGGCTAATTGGTGGCTCTAAATTGACCGTAGGTGTGAGTATGAATGGTTATTCGTGTCTATGTGTCAGCCCTGTGATGACCTGGCGACTTGTCCAGGGTGTACCCCACCTCTTGCCCATAGTCAGCTGGGATAGGCTCCAACTTGCCTGCGACCCTGTAGAACAGGATAAAGTGGCTACAGATGATGGATGGATGCATAATTTCATAGTTTTGTTGCTTTCAGTATTGTTCTGCAATGTTTAAAATAGCCCAAATACAGAAAAAACTATGAATGAGGAGGTGTGGCCAAACTTTTGATTGTGTGTGTGTGTGCAGTTGTATTTATATATATGGAGAATGAAATGTCCTGTTATTTCGTCTTGATAGCATTCCCATGGCACCCACATTTACTCAGAAAAAGTGGTTTGTTTTTTGTTATCTAATATTAGCTAATCATATCACTGTATTCATGGTAAACATTAGCACAATGCCTTCCTAAACTTTAATAGAACTGAAGCAGATGGTGAAAATGTATTAGTTGTAATTAATTATAGCATAAACTGTAATTCCAATTTTAAACCTTTTTTCCTTGGAGACACGGGATTTTGTGTAGTCAGTTGCCTTACTTTCAGGTTTAGTGAGAGAAACTGGGGCTGTCAGAAAGCTCCAAAAATTGTGACTTGTGATTCTCAATTGGAGGAGTTTTTCCCCAGTTGGAAGGTGGGAATTACTTTGTTTCCCTTGTGATGTGAATCCAGCAACTACCCTAGAGAGGTTTATGTTCCCCCCCCCCCTTTGAACATGACAAACTTGGGGCAGCACGGTAGTGTAGTGGTTAGCGCTGTCGCCTCACAGCAAGAAGGTCCGGGTTCGAGCCCCGTGGCCGGCGAGGGCTTTTCTGTGCGGAGTTTGCATGTTCTCCCCGTGTCCGCGTGGGTTTCCTCCGGGTGCTCCGGTTTCCCCCACAGTCCAAAGACATGCAGGTTAGGTTAACTGGTGACTCTAAATTGAGCGTAGGTGTGAATGTGAGTGTGAATGGTTGTCTGTGTCTATGTGTCAGCCCTGTGATGACCTGGCGACTTGTCCAGGGTGTACCCCGCCTTTCGCCCGTAGTCAGCTGGGATAGGCTCCAGCTTGCCTGCGACCCTGTAGAACAGGATAAAGTGGCTAGAGATAATGAGATGAGATGACAAACTTGGACTATTGAGGCTGTATTCATGTCATTAGCTGATGAGATTAATTAGGTGTATGAAATGCTTAAATAAGAGAACGCTGAACTCTGTATGCTATGGAACTTCTGCACCGGAATCTAACTAGCTGCTAAGTTACCAGGGAAATCATCTACAGTAAATAACCTAAATGCTTGCTTTGGATTCACTGTAAGTAAGTTTCTGGGTTAAACAAGTGAATACTTGCTTAATACTTTAAAAAAAATGGCTTATAGTTAAAATAGAAGGGCAATTCTGAGCCAAATATGTTTGGCATCAGATATCAATGTTGCAATATACAATTAAATACTATTGTTACTGTGTCAAGGACAATCCATAAGAGACAACTAAATGAGTCCCACTAGGAAAGTTAAGGAGATCTCGAAAACAAATAAAAAAAACAAAAAAAAGAAAAATGAAATGAATGAAGAATGAAAAAATAATAAAACTATATCATGAGGTTAATCAGTATAGTTAGTGTGCTTGCTCAAGCACACAGCAGCCGAAGGCCAAAGGCAAACACACTATTGTTCTTTTTAAGTTTACTTATTCTGCCTTAAGCCTAGGTCACAACCGGACATACAATTTTTTGGCCGTGCAATTTTTGGCGTTTCCCAAATCGCTGCGTTTTTTTTGTTCGTGGAGAAAGATGCACGTTGGCCGTAAGTTTTTTTTGCAACCTGAAAAAAACGTAAGCGCCCGTAGAGTTTGTTTGACATGACAAAGAACCTCTGCGGCCAGTCTACGGCTCGAAAATTAGCACGTCACATGCGCGCCCTCCGTGCGTTTCACGCGCGTCCTCCGTGCGTTTCTTGCGTTTTTTTGTACGTAGACCGGCCGTAGGAGCACGTACGGCCGGTTGTGACCGAGGCTTTATTCCGACACGTTTTTTGGATCCACTACTCCTCCTAGGGCGTTCGAGATAGACACCATTCCAACTCTGAGACGTCTGGCCCGAAGTGGTGTAGTGTGCTTGTATACAGCTTTTGGATCAAGCGCGCCCATTCTCTTGTTCTTGTCATTTTTCTTTTGTTTTTTTCCCATAGAGAATGAATAGGGCTCATGAATCGAATCGTCCTACTCGGACACGCTCCATCGCAGATGCACTAAACCTCATGTGATACTTTAGGCCAACTCCCCCGACACATACATGCAATCGGTTCTGACGATTAAATTTTTACTTTCTTTTTGCTCATCCCTTTTTCCTCCATAGGCTTGCATTAATTTTTGGCCCCATTGAAAATGAATGGTGTTTCAGGAGAAAAACTTTCACTCTCCATCAATTTTTTTAACCAATGCCGCTTTTCCACTACAAACACGGCTGAGTCGGGCTGAGCCGTGCCGTGCTGAGTCGAGCTGAGCGGGGCTGTTGGAGTTGCATTTCGACTACAACCGCGCTGAACCGTGCTGGCTGGAAGTGGGTGGACACATTGGGTGGAGTTAGCGAAAGTGGGTGGACGTCACGTGATGTCGTTAAGCAGCGCAAACAGTGACATCAGTGAGCTTTTAAGCGGTAGTCTCACGACCCGAATAGTAAACAATAAACATTGAGTCGTTAGTGTTGCTGGTCTTGGTGCTGTGGCTTGTTGTCACCGACAACGCGAACAGATACTGGCAAGAGCGTATAGATGAGGCGAGGCGCATAAGGCTTCAGAAATTCTCGTAATTCGTAATTATTCTTCTTCCGGGTTTACGGTGTTTACAGATCCCAGCGTGCTCGCGGGGCGTGTGTGAGCATCTGAGGACACTCCTCCTCACCAATCAGTGCACAGGGGAGTGTCTGCTCACGCCCCTAGCCTCACTCGGCTCGCTTTGGCTCGCTTCAGCCCCACTCCAAAACGGTGCGAGTTTTAGGGGCTAAGCAGGGCTGAAGCAAGCCAAGTCGTGCTGTTCTTTGGTAGTTGAAACGCGAGCCGTGTCAGGCTGAAGTGAGCTGAAGTGAGCTGAAAAAGGGTAGTGGAAAAGGGCCACAAGTGACCAAACTTCAAGAAACTTCACTTGATGCCTCAGGCCAAGTCCCCGCACAGATCCATCCCCTCATCTGAGACCTGCACTCGTCTTTTCCTTGGTTTTCACGCATCTCTTTTTACCTCCATAGGCTTCCATTGATTTTTGGCCCCATTCAAATGAATGGAGTTTTGCTCAGTAACACTTCACCACGCATCCACCAAACTTCATACGGCACCTCAGGCCAAATCACCCATCACACACATGATATTGCTTCTGACCTGCACTCGTCTTTGTCTTGCCTTTCATCCGTCCATTTTTTCTCCATTTTGCCGCTAATCAATGGAAGCTTGACTGAGTCATTCCTCCCTTCCCCCATAGGTGATGATGCATTTGGCAAGGATCTGCTCATTTGAGACTTTGACAGCAAATCAACTTCAACTCAATGGCCACTTTATTAGGAATACTTACACGCACACACGATAGCAATTACCATATAATCATTCACGTGTTACCGTGCTAGCTGTTAGCATGTTACGCATTACGATATCATGCATGCTGTTAGCTCGCGAGTTGTTAGCATGTTCACCATTAGCATGTTATCATGAGAGCTGTTAACATGTTAGGATTAGCATGGTAGCATGCAGAGTTCACACGTTTGTTGTTAGTGAGTTCGCCTGAGCATGTTAGCATGCTAACTGTTAGCATGTTAGCTGTTAGCATGTCACTCGCAGCGTGTTAGCATGCCAAAAGTTAACATACTAGCCATTAGCATGTTAGCCTGTTAGCTGTTAGCATGATAGCTGTCAGCATATTAGCCTTAAAGTGATAGAATTTTAACAAATAGCATGTTAATCATTAGCATGTTAGAATGCTAGCTGTTAGCATGTTATCTATTAGCATGTTAGCATTAATATGTTAACATGCTAGCTGTTAGCATGTTAGTATGCTAACTGTTAGCATGCTAGTTGTTAGCATGTTGGCATTAGCATGTTGGCATTAGCATGTTGTCATGCTAGCTTTTAGCATGCTAGCATGAGAGCTGTTCTGCTACAGCTCAGCAAGCACACTGCATTTTCTCTGCGGAAATGCAGTCTAGTTGATTTTGGTGTTTGATTTTAAAAATTGCTTTCTTTAGTCTTTCGTCATCCATAATGCAAGTTGCTAAAAGTGTTCTCTTTTTACAAGAAGAACAAGCCATGAAAAGAAATGTTCTTCAAATAGTGCAAGGCCATATCCATTATCCACTTTGTGTGACACCAACTGCAAGTCAACACTCACTTGGATTTGTTGATATGAAACAGATTTTGGTCATGTTTTGATGATAAATATCTCACTGTTCAATGTCAGGATGATAAATATTTCACTAGTCTATGTCTAACTCATGGGCATCTGTCAGGTCCAGGCAATCTTACTCACAGCCATGGCAAAGACAGTAAGATCAGGAAGGGCCAATCTCAGTTGGGTGCAACTCCTAAGGACACTGTTTCACAGTTAAACTGAGCCAGCTCATACTCAGTCATGCAGGGTGTGTTTACCATCTCTCCTGTGTTTTTCACAATGTGATCAGTCACTGTCATCTCAGCTCCATTCTCTGGTACTGCTGGCCAAGCTTTCTCTGGTTCTTCTGAGACTTACCTTCTGCTACATGGGGTTGCAGGAGTGAGGAAGAGTTTTTTCTTCTGCATCACCTCCTGCATGTCTTTATTTCTCCAAGATAGGTCAGATTCTCACGGCCATAAATTATGGTTGTGAGTGAATGGTTGATTTAAGCAAAAGAATTAGTGATATGCTGGAAGCAGGCTTCACCGTCCAGGCAAAGGACATGATGGAGTCAAATCATACCTCCAACAGTTGATTTGCAACTGGATTGTCTTCAGTCAATTTCACCCTTAATTTCCACATCCATTCCCAAGAACTACATGCTGAAACCTGGAACTTGGTTAAGAGAAAATGTATATTATCACATGAATGTCTTCAGATCTTTAGAAATACACAGTAAGGGTTAAAGCTTTATGTAACAAAAATGAAACACATGGTACTGTATAAACATTTTTCATAGGGTTCTTTGAATGATTAAACGTTCTTAGCTTCCTAAGTAGATTCTACTTAGAACCCACTCTGTTCTTGGTTTCTTCATATGGGATATAGAACCTATGTCCTAGATGGACAAACCAAACCCAGTTAGCAGAGGTTGGGGTTGGATGAGTCACAAAAAGTATTTAAGCAAGCATATGAAAAAAAAAAAGATCTTTTCAAAGTATCTCCAGGAAGAAATAACAAGTTTTATTCAGTCTGTGGTGAAAAGACCACAAGGATAATGTGGAAAGTGATTTATATCCAAAAATTTGACTTTTCTCTTTCCAAGTACATTCTGTTGATGTGCAGGATTACGATGAAGTAGAGGCATTTTCAGATTTAATTGGTTCTTTCATAAGATATGAAGTGAGAGCTGAAGAAAAACATAGAATTAGCCTTATCTGAAGTGTAATGCAAATTTGTCAAAAATAGTGGTGGGATAAGATGAGCCAGCAAGCCAGCTGCTTATATTCTTTCATATACAGTAGATGCTACAAATTAATTAATGAATTAATTAATTCCTGTCCTGATGTCATTTAAAAAAAATGGAGAGATAGTTTAAAAAGGAATAAACAGTAACAGAGAATAATCATCTATGAAACTTTTCCATTTGTAGAATCAGCTTAAGATAAGTGAAGCAAAATTACAGTTTGATGTTTTACCATACAAGTTTGGACTGAATCTTTTCAGAACCATTAAGTTTTTATTGATTTGTAAAATGTAGGCTAGTTTTGTATGAAAGGCATGGTTTACTGGCATTGGCTTGGTGCAGAAAGTACATAGCATTTATTTCATATTTGTCTTATTGGTTATCATTTAATACTTGGTTAACTTCTGCTTACTAATATTCAAGTACATATATTCTGGCACTGGCATTTGAAATAAAATTACCTAAAATATTATATTTGTGAACATACGAATGAACTCAGAATGCATTTCTAGAGTTAACTGAGCAAATCCCAGGAGAAAAGGTGAAACTCTGGAGCCTGATTGGACAGTATCAGAAACCGGAAAAGAAAATTAGATGAGGTCACACTTAGCTTTGGGCTAAGACTGCATTCACAAGTGGCACACAGAGAAACCCAATCAACTACACACACACACACACACACGTACACACGCACACAAACACACACTGAATTCTACTCACACTAAATGAGGTAAAGGGCCTATTTATCAAACCATGTTGTGTCAGTTGCCAGATTGTACTCCCTTGTGGTCTGACGCCATATTACATTGCTAGCTTGACATACTGGTTACACTGTACATAAAATGGCAGATGAAAACAAGCCAGATAATGAACACTAAGTGCCTGGAACTTACGCCAGTGGCATCTGAGTCAAGCCAACCCAATGGGGAAAAAGAACTAATTTACACTGAAATCTCAAGTCTTAACGGATCAGTTTTTATCACTCATCACTACTCATGCATCATTGTAGGAGCTGTTTATTATCTTGCAACAGATACAATCAGTTGTGCATCAGGGAAACCATAATAAGATTAGACGAGCATTTTTTAGACCATGAATGAAGGATTTCTTGTTTCTAGTGGTAAGACACATCAACAGCAATAGACATAATATCAGTGACATCTCTGTTTGCATTGCCAGCTGTTGCTATGACAGGAATCAATTTAGTCAGTTTAAGATGTTCGGAACTCTTGGAACTTTGCAACTATCTGGAATGAATGACATGTCTTGGCAAACACTATCACATCATCAACCATTTCAGATATCATGCAGTTTCACCTCCTACAGCCTCAGAGGCACTTTGCTGTGGAAAAAATGTTTAGAGATGTATTAAAAGCTGGGCGGACCACCTTTTCTCCCAGAACAGCTTCAATTCTTTGTGGCACGAATCCCACAAGGTTTTGGAAACATTCCTTCAAGATTCTGGTCCATGTTGACCTGATTGCAATACATCATTGCCGCAGATGAATCTGTTGCACATTCATGCTGTGAATCCCTCATTCTACCACATACCGAAGGTGCTCTATTTGATTCAGATCTGGTGACTGTGGAGGCCTTTGAAGTGCGCTGAACTCATCGCTATGTTCCTGGAACCAGTTTGAGTCTGCTTTTTGACATTATCCTGCTGGAAGTAGTCATTAAAATACGGATGAATTGCGGCCTTAAATGCATGCGATCAGCAACAATATTCAGATAGGCTGTAGCATTCAATAATGCTTTATTAAGTGTCCCAAAGCTTTACACCACCACCACAAGCCTGAACTGTAAACACAGTTCAGACTGGTTTGGTCCATGGAGTCATCCCGTTGACCCCAGATTCTGACCCCACCATTTTCATATAGCAGAAATTGAGAGCCATCAGACCAGGTGTCATTTTTCCATTTTTTTCCAATTTAACTGTCCAGTTTCAGTTAGTTTGTGCCAACTGACTCAGATTCCTGTTCTCGGCTGACAGGAATGGAACTTGTTGTGGTCTTTTTTATCACCTCAAGGTTCGATGTGTGTTCTGAGATGCTTTTCTGCTCCTATGTGGTTCTTGAGAGAATTCAAGAGTATTCATGCTCAAGAGTGGTTTTATGAGTTCCTGTAGACTTAGGTATCCCTGTCACTTGTGTCTTGGAATAATTGCCCAGCATTTTTCAAAATGTGTTCTTCCCTAAAAAGAATGATGCCAGTAATTTACCTGGGCACTTTGCATTGAACCTGAAACCTGGATTGACAGACTGTCAGTGCCACAACTGGTGCACTTCTCCAATCACTCATTAGTTACTTTAGTCATAACATATATTTTTTCAGGCACTGCTGCCTGGCACTGTAATAGTGGGATCACTTTTATCCATGATTAAATACCACCCTTGTCCTCACTCTCACGTATCTTGCCTTCCAAAGATGTTCGGCATACCAGTGAGTTTTATTGACTTGTCGGAGCAAACAGAATGAGCAAGCTCTGCCTTGTAAAGCATACTTTGCTCACATTCAGTTGTTATTAAGCAGTCTGGGTGGGGTGAGGGGTATAATGGGTCTGCTTGGATTGTATTATTATCTGCCTTTTTCCATTCAAGTGGAAGTGAGTAGGATAGCAAAATAGGGCCTGGTACAGTTAACTCCAAAAGCATTGGTACCCTTCAAGAGAAGGGTCAAACATTACTGCATCATTTGTCATTTACATATGCAACTGGAGAAATCACATTGAATCACATTATACTGTATGTACACTCACCATCCACTTTATTAAGACCCTCTGTACACTTACACATTCATCAATTATTTAATCAGTAGATACAAGTCAAGAACTTCAGTTAATGTTCACATCAAACATCAGAATGGGGAAAAGTGTGATTTCTGTGACTTTAACTTTGACATGGTTGTTGGTACCAAATGGACTGGTTTAAGTCTTTCAGAAACTGCTGATCTCTTGGGATTTTCATGCACAACAAGCCAATAATCACTTGAATAATCACTCTTTACAACCCTAGTGAGCAGAAAAACATCTCATAATGCACAACAAATCAAACCTTGAGGTGGATGGGCTACAACAGCAAAAGACCACATCAGGTTCCACTCCTGTCACCAAATAACAAGAGAAGTTTATATGCGTAGACATGAATGTCATGACAATATTGGACTTTCAGTAATTTATTTGAACCGTTCTTTTTCTGAGGAAGAATGATTGTACAACATACATCTTTAATAGAAAAAAAAACAAAAATCTGATGGTCCATCTACTTTTACTGGTCCATCTATGTTCCCACTCTCACCTATGGTCATGAGCTATGGGTAGTGACCAAAAGAATGAGATCGCAGATACAAGCAGTAGAAATTAGTTTTCTCTGTAGGGTGGCTGGGCTCTCCCTTAGAGACAGGGTGAGAAGCTTGGTCATTCGGGAGAGACTTGGAGTAGAACTGCTGCTCCTCCACATCGAAAGAAGTCGGTTGAGGTGGTTCGGGCACCTTGTTAGGATGCCCCCTGGACACCTCCCAAGGGAGGTTTTCTGGGCATGCCCCACCGGGAGGAGACCCCGGGGCAGACCCAGGACATGCTGGAGAGATTACATCTCTCGGCTGGCCTGGGAACACTTCGGTATTCCCCCGGAAGAGCTGGTGGAGGTGGCCGAGGAAAGGAAAGTCTGGGCTGCTCTGCTTAGGCTGCTACCCCTGCGACCCGGATCTGGATAAGCAGTAGAAGATAGATGGATGGATGGATGGATGGATGGATGGAAGAATCTGATATGCAAATTTTAATTTATTATGGGTTTTTAAAATCAACATTGGGTCAAAATTATAGATACAGGTGAGGCATTCAACCCCAAGAACACTGCAAAGCAACTGTTAAGCATGGTTAAACAAAGTGGATGGAATAATGAAGGAGGACTACCTCAGAATTCTTCAGCATAACCTCAAATCATCAGCTAGAGGGTTGAAACTTGGACACAATTGGGTGTTCCAATAAGACAATGACCCCAAACACACAAAAACTGGTTGTAGGTAAAGCAGGCTAACATTAAAGTTTTGGAATGGCATTTCCAAAGTCCTAACCTCAACCCTATAGAAAATATGTGGACTGTACATTAACATTTGATCCATGCCAGAAAACCAACAACCTTCTACCAATTCTGCCAAGAAGAATGGTCAAACATCCAACTAGAATTCTGCAAGAAGCTTGTTGATGGCAACGTGAAACTCGCTAAGGGATATTTAACCAAATATTAGGTGTGCTGTATATATATTTTTTGACACTCTATGTATAAATTTGACCATGTGTTGATTTTAGAAAACCCAGTACTGACATGATATTCATGTACTTGGATGTAAACTTCTGACTACAACCCTATATGGCACCCCTGGTTAAGATGTGTTAAAAGCCTTAAAATAAATAAAATTTTTATTGCAGAAGCATAATCTCACACTGAAAATTGTAGAAAATGTAACTTTTAACTCAAGTGAATTAAAAAAAACCCTAAAAAAATCCCTGACTAAGAAATAATTATTTTTCATAAAATCACCTGTTCCACAATTATTGGCACCCATAACAATTCCTAGAAAATAAATGCAATTGAAGCATTTCTGTCATTTCTACTGTAGATTATAAAGTTGATCAGAGTATCTAGGAACCTTTAATTAGTAATTCATCACATCCTGTTTCCCTGGGGTATAAATATGATGCAACACAGAGGCCTATTTCACTTATTCATTCTTCAACATGGGAAAGACAAGAGAACACACCATTCAAGTAAGGCAGATGTGTGTCGACCTTCATAAGTCAGGCAATGGCTACAAGAAAATAGCCACTTGCCTACACCTGCCCATATCTACAGTCAGAGGAATCATCAAGAAGTTTAAAACAACTGGAACAGTGGCAAACAAGCCTGGATGAGGATGCAAGTTTATCTTGCCACCACGCACAGTGAGAAGGATGGTAAGAGAAGTAAAAAAGTTCTCCAAAGCTCACTGTTAGAGAATTGCATCAAAGAGTAGCATCTTGGGGTCACAAATTCTCCATAACAACCATCAGGTGCTATCTACATGCCAACAAGCTGTTTGGGAGGCATGCACAGAAAAAGCCTTTTCTCACTTACAAGCATAAATGTCAACGTCTGGAGTTCGCTAAGCAGTACTGGGACTTCAACTGGGACCATGTGCTTTGGTCAGATGAGACCAAGATAGAGCTTTTTGGCAACAAACACTGTTGGCGTAACACAAAAGATGAGTATGCGGAAAAGCACCTCATGCCCACTGTGAAGTATGGGGGAGGATCGGTGATGCTGTGGGCCTGTTTCTCTTCCAAAGGCCCTGGGAACCTTGTTAGGGTGCATGGCATCATGAACTCTTTGAAATATCAGGACATTTTAAATCAAAATCTGGTGGCCTCTGCCCGAAAGCTGAAGATGGGTCGTTACTGGGTCTTTCAGCAAGATAATGACCCTAAACATGTGGCCAGATCTGCACAAAAATGGTTCACCAGACACAAAATCAAGCTCCTCCCATGGCCATCTCAGTCCTCAGACCTCAACCCAATTGAAAACCTGTGGGGTGAGCTGAAGAGGAGAGTGCATAGGAGAGGATCCAGGACTGTGGACGATTTAGAGAGATTGTGCAAAGAGGAATGGTCGAGGATCCCTCTCTCTGTATTCTCCCATCTTGTGAAATGTTATAGGAGAAGATTAAGTGCTGTCTTGTTGGCAAAAGGGAATTGTACAAAGTATTAACATCAGGGTGCCAATAATTGTGGCACACATGATTTCATGTAAAAGAATTATTTCTAATGGGGGATTTTTTTTCCCCCCACTGAATAAATGCACTTGAATTAAAGGTTGGATTTTTCTCTTTTTTGCATTGTTGTCTTATATTATTTAAAAAAAATGAATTTATTAGAAGCCTAAGAACACATCTTAACGAGGGGTGCCAATAATTGTGGAGGGCTCTCTCTCTCTCATTTTATATATATACAGTGGAGCAAAAAAGTATTTAGTCAGTCACCAATTGTGCAAGTTCTTCCACTTAAAAAGATGAGAGAGGCCTGTAATTTTCATCATAGGTACACTTCAACTATGAGAGACAGAATGAGAAAAAAAAAAATCCAGAAAATCACATTGTCTGATTTTTAAAGAACTGATTTGCAAATTATGGTGGAAAATAAGTATTTGGTCAATAACAAAAGTTCATCTCAATACTTTGTTATATACCCTTTGTTGGCAATGACAGAGGTCAAACTTTTTCTGTCAGTCTTCACAAGGTTTTCACACACTGTTGCTGGTATTTTGGCCCATTCCTCCATGCAGATCTCCTCTAGAGCAGTGATGTTTTGGGGCTGTCGCTGGGCAACACGGACTTTCAACTCCCTCCAAAGATTTTCTATGGGGTTGAGATCTGGAGACTGGCTAGGCCACTCCAGGACCTTGAAATGCTTCTTACGAAGCCACTCCTTCGTTGCCCGGGTGGTGTGTTTGGGATCATTGTCATGCTGAAAGACCCAGCCACGTTTCATCTTCAATGCCCTTGCTGATGGAAGGAGGTTTTCACTCAAAATCTCACGATACATGGCCCCATTCATTCTTTCCTTTACACGGATCAATTGTCCTGGTCCCTTTGCAGAAAAACAGCCCCAAAGCATGATGTTTCCACCCCCATGCTTCACAGTAGGTATGGTGTTCTTTGGATGCAACTCAGCATTCTTCCTCCTCCAAATACGACAAGTTGAGTTTTTTACCAAAAAAGTTCTATTTTGCTTTCATCTGACCATATGACATTCTCCCAATCCTCTTCTGGATCATCCAAATGCTCTCTAGCAAACTTCAGACGGGCCTGGACATGTACTGGCTTAAGCAGGGGGACACGTCTGGCACTGCAGGATTTGAGTCCCTGGCGGCGTAGTGTGTTACTGATGGTAGCCTTTGTTACTTTGGTCACAGCTCTCTGCAGGTCATTCACTAGGTCCCCCCATGTGGTTCTGGGTTTTTTGCTCACCGTTCTTGTGATCATTTTGACCCCACGGGGTGAGATCTTGTGTGGAGCCCCAGATGGAGGGAGATTATCAGTGATCTTGTATGTCTTCCATTTTCTAATAATTGCTCCCACAGTTGATTTCTTCACACCAAGCTGCTTACCTATTGCAGATTCAGTCTTCCCAGCCTGGTGCAGGTCTACAATTTTGTTTCTGGTGTCCTTTGACAGCTCTTTGGTCTTGGCCATAGTGGAGTTTGGAGTGTGACTGTTTGAGGTTGTGGACAGGTGTCTTTTATTCTGATAACCAGTTCAAACAGGTGCCATTAATACAGGTAACGAGTGGAGGACAGAGGAGCCTCTTAAAGAAGAAGTTACAGGTCTGTGAGAGCCAGAAATCTTGCTTGTTTGGAGGTGACCAAATACTTATTTTACCGAGGAATTTACCAATTAATTCATTAAAAATCCTACAATGTGATTTCCTGGATTCTTTCCCCCCATTCTGTCTCTCATAGTTGAAGTGTACCTATGATGAAAATTACAGGCCTCTCATCTTTTTAAGTGGGAGAACTTGCACAATTGGTGGCTGACTAAATACTTTTTTGCCCCACTGTATATATATATATATATATATATATATATATATATATATATATATACACACACACACACACACACACACACTGTATATAGACTACTCACTGTAGCCTCACATCAAGAAGGTTCTGGGTTTGAGCCCAGTGGCTGATGGGGGCCTTTCTGTGCGGAGTTTGCATGTTCTCCCCATGTCTGCATGGGTTTCCTCCAGGTGCTCTGGTTTCCCCCACAGTCCAAAGACATGCAAGTTAGGTTAATTGGCAACTCTAAATTGACCGTAGGTGTGAATGTGAGTGTGAATGGTTGTTTGTCTGTATGTCAGCCCTGCAATGATCTGGCGTCTTGTACCCCGCCTCTCGCCCATAGGCCAAGTTTACATTAGACCGTATCTGTCTCGTTTTCTTCGCGGATGCACTGTCCGTTTACATTAAACCGCCTGGAAACGCTGGGAAACGGGAATCCGCCAGGGTCCACGTATTCAATCCAGATCGTGTGTGGTCCGGTGCTGTGTAAACATTGAGAATACGCGGATACGCGGATACGCTGTGCTGAGCTCTAGCTGGCGTCGTCATTGGACAATGTCACTGTGACATCCACCTTCCTGATTCGCTGGCGTTGGTCATGTGACACGACTGCTGAAAAACGGCGCGGACTTCCGCCTTGTATCACCTTTCATTAAAGAGTATAAAAGTATGAAAATACTGCAAATACTGATGCAAATACTGCCCATTGTGTAGTTATGATTGTCTTTAGGCTTGCCATCCTTCCACTTGCAAGTGGTAAGTGATATGCGCTGGGATCACACACACACAGCGGCTCAGTCCCGAATCACTGCTCGTGCGCTATACTCGCACGCTCTGTGAGCTGCGCAGGGCTGGAGTGCGCATCCTCCAGAGGGCACTCGCTGTTCAGGGCGGAGTGATTTGGAGCGCAGGATGCCTGCGGAGCCGAGCGTATCCGTGTATTGGTGTTGCTGTGTGCACACGAATCGTGTATTGGTGTTGCTGTGTGCACACGAATCGTGTATTGGTGTTGCTGTGTGCACACTAATCGTTTTAAAAACATTAATCTGATGATCCGCTGATACGGTCTAATGTAAACCCCACCATAGTCAGCTGGGATAGGCTCCAGCTTGCCCGTGCCCCTGCACAGGATAAGCGATTACAGATATGGATGGATGGATATAGGCTACTCGATATTTGTGTGAGTGGTCATTAAGATATGTTTGCACTGCAATCTGTCATGTGGTAGAATTTAGTTTTTTTGTTCGTTTGTTTGATTTTTTTAGAACTATCCTATGTCTTGTTTATGTCTAGCACTGTAAATATGCATGATAGGATCTCTATACACCAGCAACAATTTCCTTGTATGCTCAAGGAAATACTTGGCATACTTGGCCAATAAAGCTGATTCTGATTAGAAAAAAAAATGCCTCTAGGTGTGGTTGGGTGCGTGTGTGTGCACATGCCTGTGTGTGTGTGTGTGTGCGCATGCATGTGTGTGTATTGCCATGGTATGTTCAGACCAAAGCTGCGTCAAAGTGACCAGAAGACTTTCATTTTCTATGTGACTCAGCGGTGAGCAGCAGCATGACCGTTGGCGGCCCTTCTTGGACCATAAAAGCGTCAGGATAAAGTTGCTGTCCAGGCAACTTTATGGTAATGAACTATGATGTGGTTCAGTGGCAACCAATTAGAATTTAGTAGTGCTCCGCTCTAGACAATGCTCGAGAATACAACTGTGTAAATTTTGGTTCTGTTCAAACTATACCCAAGCACAATTGAGGAAAAAATAATAATTGCACTGGCAGGTTTCCCCATTATTTATGATGTATCCCTGTTTGCAACACTATTTACAGGCAATGTTTTCCTTCTAATATGCTTGTTTTGAAGCATGAATGCAATTCATTGGCTCAAATCAACACCAATTTGACCAGTTACAGTAATGAGCCTCTAAACTTCAACCAGGACCAGGACCACAGATACTTTAATGTAGGCTACACACAAAGTAATGTGAATGTTAATTAAAGACCAAGACTAGTAATCGTGTACCTGCATGTTGAAATTTGACTTGGCACTTAGCATCAACACAAAAGTCACACCACACAAATGCCTTTTAATTAGTTTATGTAATTAGTTTATTTTCTTACCAAACATGTCATCATAATTGTTCATTATTTTCCTCAGCAATCAGTTTCTTACCTTCACATGTAAAGATTTTATGAGCTTACCTGGTCAGTCAGCACAAAAATACCATGTGACATGTCTGTTTTCTTTGTGGCTCCTTTAAATAAAGTTTGCAAGACCAAGCATTCTGAACGAACTTGTAGCTGCCTGTTTCATCTTTGTCACAGATTGTACATGAATTTCAACAGCGTCGCTGGCAGGGCAGCCGGAGCAGATTTTGACGTGCATGCCACTTTTTGGCCTCAACATACAATTAGAATGGAGTGGGGTCCCATTCAGTGTGTATCTCCTGATTGCATTCAATGTGTTTCCAGATCTATCACAACTCTGATTATATTATATTATAAATGAGTGGAGGGCACCCACCTGAATGTGTAGTGGGGACGTGCAAGTGGTGATGAGTCTGTCCCCTATGGGCCCTCTGTCGATGGTTTTGAGGCTGAATGGTCTCTGCAGTATGTTAGTGGGCAGACTGAACTTCTGGACAATAGAGCTGTCGATGAAATTCCCTTCAGCCCCTGAGTCAACAAATGCAGAGAGCACGTGTGTCAATGATGATAGCTTCAATAAGACTGTGTTTTAATGGTGATGATACACGGGGCAACTTTTTGGGCAATGTTGCCGAGCAATGTTGCTGGGCAATTGCGTTTTGACTCTTTTCTATTGAGATTGGGCAACATTGCTTCTTTCTGAATGGTTTTGATAATCTCTGGCAACTTTTTGAGATAAGCCAATCAGAACGCGAGTATCGAGTCATGTGACCTCCGGTGAGGTTCGGATCAGAAATTTCAAACAAATATGGCGGCTGCAGCGTCAGTGGAGTGAAGAGACTCCTCATCTGTTTTTACGCCGGTAAGTTGTTATTTTAATATTCTATATGGAGGAATTTACCTCACCAAAGCTCTAAAAAACAACCGACAGCTTGATTAAATGGTCACAGCAAAAATTAAGACATCGATTTTTTTTTTTTTAGCTAACTGTAAACTGCCATTGCTAACTGTTGTTGCCCTGAAAAGTTGCCCTGTGTCTCACCTAGTTGCCCGTTGCCAGCAACTTTGCTCGGCAACATTGCCCAAAAAGTTGCCCCGTGTATCATCACCATAAGAGGTAGTGGGGAACTCACTGGGCTGGACAAGGCTTCAGCAGGCCTGGTGTGAGGTGGACAAATGGGGCACTTGGAAATGAGATGATTGGGATCCCTGCAGTAGAAACAGAGGCCCTCGCACTTTCTTCTTTTTCTCTCAGAGCACTTTAAACGAGCCCGAGATATCTCCATGGGTGTGGGTGTGTCAGTGGTAGGATTCAGTGAGGCAGCATTTTGTAGAGATGGTCGATTGTTAATTAGATGATCTAGCTGGATGGCAAGATCGATGAGAGAATCCAGAGTGAGATGTTTGTTTCTACATGCGAGCTAGCTGAATACTTCCAGGCAGAGCCCTTGGCAAATGACCACCTTCAGAGCTGGCTCATTCCAACAGCTGCTTGCAACGAAGGTTCGGAAGTCCAGGGCGTATTCTGCAACTCCTCTTGTACCTTGCTTGATAGTCAGCAGACTTTCTCCAACTTTGATGCCCTCTGGTTCATGATCAAAGACTCGTTTGAATAATTCTAGGAAATGGTTGTATGAAGTTGTGTGCTCACCTCCGCACTCCCAAACAACACTAGCAGCACATTGCAATGCTTTATCAGTAAGTAGTGAGAGAAACTTGGCTATTTTCTGTTCCTTGAATATACCGGTGAGTGATGAGAAGTACAAGGAGCACTGGAGTAGAAATCCTTTACAACTGGCAGCATTGGCAGCGTCTATCTCGGGTAGCGAGAGAAGCTTAGCAGAGCTCGTGGAGGACTTGGGGCATGTTAGGAGGGCCTGCAACATCACAGCAGCAAGCTGTGCCATCCTGGTGTTGAGGTCACTGAGCATCTGCTGGTGTTCTCCAAAGAGGCACCCTTGAGCGTTCAGAGCAGTCTTCTTCGCCTCCTCTGCTGCATCCATTGGTGGCGAAGTATCCTGTCAGGGTGCAGGCACTTACGGATGCAGGTGCAGGGGGGAGCAGGAGAAGCAAACTGCAGACAAAGCCAAAACAGTAGACTAGAATCATGGTCAAAGAGACGGGTGGAGATCAGTCAATCGGCAAACGGAATGTCAGAGGCAAGACTAAAGGTGATGATACATGGGGCAACTTTTTGGGCAATGTTGCCGAGCAATGTTGCTGGCAACGGGCAACTAGGTGAGACACAGGGCAACTTTTCAGGGCAACTAACAATGGGCAACAACAGTTAGCAACGGCAGTTTACAGTTAGCTAAAAAAAAAAATCGATGTCTTAATTTTTGCTGTGACCATTTAATCAAGCTGTCTGTTGTTTTTTAGAGCTTTGGTGAGGTAAATTCCTCCATATAGAATATTAAAATAACAATTTACCGGCGTAAAAACAGATGAGGAGTCTCTCCATCTCTTCACTCCACTGACACTGAGCGGCCGCCATATTTGTTTGAAATTTCTGATCCGAACCTCACCGGAGGTCACATGACTCGATACTCGCGTTCTGATTGGCTTATCTCAAAAAGTTGCCAGAGATTATCAAAACCATTCAGAAAGAAACAATGTTGCCCAATCTCAATAGAAAAGAGTCAAAACGCAATTGCCCAGCAACATTGCTCGGCAACATTGCCCAAAAAGTTGCCCCGTGTATCATCACCTTAAGAGACAAGGTCATGGAAAACGTAAACAAAGGTTGAATAGCGAACTGGCAGGCAGAAAGGAAATGGCTCAATATGACAGGAGATAAACACTGAACCATACTTCGCATTGAATATGAGTGAGAGTGGAGTTTAAGTAGCGGAGCTGATTAAGGTGGAACAGAGTGACAAGTGTACTTAATAGGCTGGAGACAGAGGGCGCTGTGGTTCGTGGGAAGTGTAGTTCATGGTGGCCATGTTTAGAGGTTGTTTCGAGCTTACACTCTCAATGCTGTTACTGACAATTATATCCACATTCACTGGATTTTGAGAAACAGAGCATTTTTTTTCAAATTCAAAAAATAAAAAATTTTATACAAAATGTCTGACAAAATCATTTCCGCTTAAAAAAAACAGTGAAATGACAGTAGCAATTTGTGAAAAATAAAAAAGAGACATTCTTACCATCAAATACTTTCATTCCATATTTTGTTGTTTTTTTGTATTTTTGGGGGGGTTTGCTTTCGAGTAGTTTTTATTTTGTCCTCGGTTGGTGCAGCAACATGCGCCACCATTTTGTTTTTCTCGACTCACGGTATATAACCTGATAGCCAAGTAGTAGAGTAGCCAATCAGAGCATGCGATTGCTCATATCCAGTGAATGTGGAGATGTACAGTGGTGCTTGAAAGTTTGTGAACCCTTTAGAATTTTCTATATTTCTGCATAAATATGACCTGAAACATTATCAGATTTTCACACAAGTCCTAAAAGTAGATAAAGAGAACCCAGTTAAACAAATGAGACAAAAATACTATACTTGGTCATTTGTTTATTGAGGAAAATAATCCAATATTACATATCTGTGAGTGGCAAAAGTATGTGAACCTCGAGGATTAGCAGTTAATTTGAAGGTGAAATTAGAGTCAGGTGTTTTCAATCAATGGAATGACAATCAGGTGTGAGTGGGCACCCTGTTTTATTTCTTCACAACACATGTTTGTGGAAGTGTATCATGGCATGAACAAAGGAGATTTCTGAGGACCTCAGAAAAAGCGTTGTTGATGCTCATCAGGCTGGAAAAGGTGACAAAACCATCTCTAAAAAGTTTGGACTCCAACAATCTACAGTCAGACAGACTGTGTACAAATGGAGGAAATTCAAGACCATTGTTACTCTCCTCAGGAGTGGTCAATCAACAAAGATCACTCCAAGAGGAAGGCTTGTAATAATCGGCGAGGTCACAAAGGACCCCAGGGTAACTTCTAAGCAACTGAAGGCCTCTCTCACATTGGTTAATGTTAATGTTCATGAGTCCACCATCAGGAGAACACTGAACAACAATGGTGTGCATGGCAGGGTTGCAAGGAGAAAGTCACTGTTCTCCAAAAAGAACATTGCTGCTCATCTGCAGTTTGCTAAAATTTATGCAGAAATATAGAAATTTCTAAAGGGTTCACAAACTTTCAAGCACCACTGTGTGTGTGTGTGTATATATATATGTGTGTGTGTGTGTGTGTGTGTGTGTGTGTGTGTGTGTGTGCGCGTGCTTGGGGTCATTGTCGTGCTGAAAGATCAAATTCCTCTTCATCTTCAGCTTTCTAGCAGACACCTGAAGGTTTTGGGCCAAAACTGACTGGTATTTAGAACTGTTCATAATTCCCTCCACCTTGACTAAAGCCCCTGTTCCAGCTGAAGAAAAACAACTGCAAAACATGATGATGCCACCAGCATGCTTCACTGTGGGTATGGTGTTCTTTTGGTGATGTGTAGTGTGGTTTTTGCACCAAACATAGCTTTTGGAATTGTGGCCAAAAAGTTCAACCTTGGTTTCATCAGACTATAACACATTTTCCCTCATGCTCTTGGGAGAGTTGATGTTTTGTTTTGTTTTTTTATTTTGCAAAATTTACCCAGGCCTGGATGTTTTTTCTTTGTAAGAAAAGGCTTCCGTCTTGCGACCCTACCCCATAGTCCAGACATATGGAGAATACGGGAGATTGTTGTCACATGTAGTACACAACCAGTACTTGCCAGAAATTCCTGCAGCTCCTTCAGTGTTGCTGTAGGCCTCTTGGCAGCCTCCCTGACCAGTTTTCGTCCTGTCTTTTCATCAATTTTGGTGGGACCTTCAGTTCTCGGTAATGTCACTGTTGTCCCATATTTTCTCCACTTCTTGATGACTGTCTTCACTGTGCTCCATGGTATATCTAATGCCATGGAAATGTTTTTGTACCCTTCTCCTGACTGATACCTTTCAACAATGAGATCCCTTTGATGCTTTGTAAGCTCTCTGCGAACCCTGGCTTTTGCTAGAGGATGCAACTGAGTAAATGTCAGGAAAATCCTACTAGGACAACTGAACTTTATTTGAGGTTAATCAGTCATTTTAAATGATTGCAGCTGTGTACCCAGAAAGACTGAATGCTGTAATTAAATCAAAAGGTGCTTCAATAAAGTATTAGTTTAAGGGTGTGCACACATGCAACCAGCTTATTGTACATATTTTATTTTTTATGTTTTCCCCCGGGCGGCACGGTGGTGTAGTGGTTAGCGCTGTCGCCTCACAGCAAGAAGGTCCTGGGTTCGAGCCCCGGGGCCGGCGAGGGCCTTTCTGTGTGGAGTTTGCATGTTCTCCCCGTGTCCGCGTGGGTTTCCTCTGGGTGCTCCGGTTTCCCCCACAGTCCAAAGACATGCAGGTTAGGTTAACTGGTGACTCTAAATTGAGCGTAGGTGTGAGTGTGAATGGTTGTCTGTGTCTATGTGTCAGCCCTGTGATGACCTGGCGACTTGTCCAGGGTGTACCCCGCCTTTCGCCCGTAGTCAGCTGGGATAGGCTCCAGCTTGCCTGCGACCCTGTAGAAGGATAAAGCGGCTAGAGATAATGAGATGAGATGTTTTCCCCCAACGTTTTTCAGTTGAATTCTACAGGTTATAAGTCACATTAAAGGTGGGAAAAGTTTTGAAATTATTTATTGTGGTCTTTTTTTTTTAACATCAGAAAAACCTGTCATTTTTAGTGTGTGTGTGTGTGTGTGTGTGTGTGTGTGAGAGAGAGAGAGAGAGAGAGAGATCTACTTCATTGATCCCTGAGGTTTCCCAAATAATAATAATGTTTGACACAATGATAAAATGATACAGTCCATCAAGCAATACATGACTTAAAGCTAAAACATACAGTATATATTGAATGCTACTTTTCATGAAGGAAAATGGTGTTTGAAGTTTCTCTGGTAGACATTATTCAGCTATCAGATTTTTTTTTCCAAAGCCATTTACAAATGTGGTTGAATTCAACTCGATATCCAACTGAATGGCAGCATGTTAATTCATGGTGTTCCTCAAGGATCTACAACTAATACTGGATCTCTGGCAGTTCTGTGGTATGGACTCACAGCCTTCCAGCCACAGGATATTAACTAGTTGGCTGCCTATACCCATACTGACCTATGTAGATTGTATATTAGTCTATACCAAACTGAATTTAAAATATTGTCAGTGAATTAATCGGTTCAGTCAATGTGAAGACAAAATGTAGGACACACGAGCTATTACCCAACTGACATCAGTGAGCTGCTGCAAAGAAAATCTTAACTGCTCGGCCCTTCCAGTGTAATAATTCTGTCATGACAGGCAAACATAAGGAAATAATGAGTTATTAAAAAGCATAAACTTGCCCTCCATTGCATTTTACAAGAAATGTTACATTTACATCTCATCAGGGTGGCTCCTTTCCTAAGAGAGCTGTACTAAGGATCAAGCTTCTTATGTGTGCCAGGAGCAATATAGTGGGTCTGATGGTGAACGGCCAGTTAAAACAAGAGCAACGTCCTGTACGCAGAGTGGAAGAGCTGTAAGTTGCTGATTAAGGCTGTAATGTAATGAGCTAATAGGGAGAAGTCCTAAACGCAAAGCTGGCAAGGAAAGTAAATCAACTCAGTGTTATTTGAGATAAGCTTGTAAATGAGTTTCATGCTAATATTAGAATATATCTTTTTATCTCTGAAGTCTAAACAGCAAAGAATCTAATCTAATCTCTAGTACACAGTGATGCACAGTATGATGTAGATTCTGAGAGAGTACTTCAAACCTGATTATTACAGGTGACATATTATATCCCTTTTCCACAATTTGACACAGTTCCCTGAGGATTTAAAGAAATATCTGTGACATGCTTTGGTCAAAATACCACAAGGATAAAGTACCACAGCTCCCTTCTCACCCTGTCTACAGACTCCTCTTCAAAACGACCAATTTGAGTGCCTGTTTCTTTAAATGATAATGACGCACTGCTCACCCCACCCCCTCTTCTGCCAGCCAGTCAGGTAGCACTTAAATATTCGTTCGCAAAGGCAGTTCTCAATCCATGAATGGAGATAATCAGATAAAAAGTCAAAGTCCTTCCTGTGTCAGGACCTGGTCTTCCCAGAAAGTCTCCCATCCCAGTACTAACCAGGCCATTAAGGTGCACTGGGGGGGCATCAATTACTGCTTCTATAGCCCTCAGCCACTTGTCTATTACATAGGGTTACAGTGAGGGGCCAGTCCTCTGTTAACCACAAAAAGTTTGACTCCCTACCCACATCTGTATTGCAATGTGTCTCACCAGATACCATTTTTATGATGGTCTTTGGTATGACCCAACCGCAAGTAGAACTCACAATCTCCCAGCAAGAGGCAGACACGCTAACCACTAGGCCAAATCATGCTATAATCAGGTAAAGGAGTGGCATAATTCTAATGATCTCCTCTTGTGACATCGAAAGGGGAGACAAATCTGAATGGTTTGTTGAAGCTCATCTTTTCTGAAACAGGCAGCCCCAGTGAAACTGATGGGGTTATTTTATTTCAGAGTTTCTGGGTTGGTCAGCAGTCCTGATACCCAAAGCACTAAAAATGGGAATTTTTTATTGCCTATCATGTTCCAGCAAAACCTTGCAATGGTTTCTGGTCAGTTGTTGGAAACTCAGTCATTACATTAACATAATAACCAGAGGTGGACAATAACGATGTACATTTACTTGAGTACTGTACTTAAGTACACTTTTTGAGTATCTGTACTTGATTTGAGTGGTGGGTTTTTTTTTTGGAAACTTATGATTTTAACTTCTTCTTCATCCCATAGCCAGCAAGGGCCGTAAGGGCACCGCTGATGACATTTTAACAGTCCATCATTGGTGTGTCTAGGGCATTTAAACTTGGTGGAGCCCATCCCTCTCCAAGCTTGATCAATGGACAATTTAGAGTAGCCAGTTAACCTGACTCCATGTCTTTGGACTGTGGGAGAAACCGGAGCACCCAGAGGAAACCCATGCAGACATGGGGAGAACATACAAACTCCACACAGAAAGGCCCCTCATCAGCCACTGGGCTCGAACCCAGAACCTTCTTGTTGTGAGGCAACAGTGCTAACCACTACACCACTGTGCCGCCGACTTTAACTTCACTACATTTGAATGACACGTCGTACTTTTCACTCCACTGTGGGTGGTAGAAATGGGTAACTGGACTTGCTTGAAGATTCTTGAAAACGTTTCACCTCTCGTCCAAAAGGCTTCCTCAGTTCTGTCTGACTAATAGGGAGTATCAGATATATTATTAGTCAGACAGAACTGAAGCCTTTTGGACGAGAGGTGAAACGGTTTCAAGAATCTTCAAGCAAGTCCAGTTGCCCATTTCTACCACCCACAGTTTACTATGACCTGGATGATTGAGAATCTTCACAGACATGTTTTCACTCCACTACATTTCTATCAAGGTCCTCATTACTCTTTCCTATGAAGCAGCTTTGAAAGTGGATGTTTTTTTCTTTTCTTTTCTAAAACGTGATTGGTTTTTTCACAGGTGACACTGAAACAGCCTGTCAGTAATCACTAGGGTCACGTCACATCCACAGACTGTATAAAATCAAGTTCAATGATTTCTCAGCAGTATTGTTTGAACACGGTCAGTTGATAGCAGAATGCGGTTCTTCTGGGGAGTGCATGCACCCATGGCCATACCTAGAACCCATGTTCATTCATAATGACAATAACATACTCTTAGCCAGAGCAATGTACAACATAACCAGAGCAGCCTGGGGGTAAGGTGCCTTGCTCAATGGCACTTCAGCCATGCCTACTGGTCCAGGGAATCAAACCGGGGACCTTTTGTTCCCAAAGCTCCTCTAACCATTAGGCCATGGCTTCACAGACAGCCAGCTCCTTTAACAATTAGATCTCAATAATGAAACCTCTCAAATTATTATTATTATTATTATTATTATTCATAAGCCTTCATTCAGTTCAGAGCACCTTTTAAGCTAGACACTAGAGCACTGCTGCTTAAAATAAAATAAATATGATTTTCTTGCTGCCCAGCCATGATTTCTAGCAAGAAACACTATAAAACAGAATTGTCTTTTAGGACTCAAATATTTTATAACAATTTGAATAACATGATCTAAATAGCGGGCGGCATGGTGGTGTAGTGGTTAGCGCTGTTGCCTCACAGCAAGAAGGTCCGGGTTCGAGCCCCGTGGCCGGCGAGGGCCTTTCTGTGTGGAGTTTGCATGTTCTCCCCGTGTCCATGTGGGTTTCCTCCGGGTGCTCCGGTTTCCCCCACAGTCCAAAGACATGCAGGTTAGGTTAACTGGTGACTCTAAATTGACCGTAGGCATAAATGTGAGTATGAATGGTTGTCTGTGTCTATGTGTCAGCCCTGTAATGACCTGGTGACTTGTCCAGGGTGTACCCCGCCTTTCGCCCGTAGTCAGCTGGGATAGGCTCCAGCTTGCCTGCGACCCTGTAGAACAGGATAAAGTGGCTACAGATAATGAGATGAGATGAGATCCATCCTTGCCAAATGCAAACTTCATCAGGTAATGACCACCTAAAATTGACAAGGATAGGAACAATAAAAGAAGATGAGATGAGATGAGATCTAAATAGCACATGGGCAATAGTTCAGTCTATAGAGTGTCAGTGGTCTTAGTTAAAATCTCATTGGATTTATGAACTTTATGTGATCTTATACAGTGGTAATGCTTGTTTCTTTGCAGGTTATATTAGCTAAAATATTGCAAGAAACCACAACAATAAATGTTCCATGGCCTAACATAACCTCACTGGGTTTTACATTCAAGAAAATACTGTATGACATAAAATGCAAGATGTGAACCCAACTAAACCAACAAACATAACCATTTGCTAGCAGTTATTTATGAGACGCAGAGTTCAGTGCCTTTGTGTACACCAAATATAAGTTGCAATGTATGTTGGATGTAACACCCACACTTTCAGCTGGGCGCTATGTGATAGACAAGCCCAGTCCTCTCATTCGATGTAGCGAGAGTTTTAAGCTCTTAAAAGTTTGAGTACTCCTGAGTTAGTTGGTTGGATGTGATCCTACCCTATAACTCACAATTCAGTAAAGGTCAATGTAAATGAGTTTGAGATCTTACTTGTGACCTACAGTAAGTAATAAAAATGACATTTGCAATGGTAAAACACTGCTTCATCAAACCACGTTGATAATTACTCTACGAACCTTTCATATTACTAGTATGTAATTTTGCCTCACGGTAAATAGTCCAGCTGAAGTCAAGGATGTCAGGAGTGAAAAGGGGGATACGATTAGAACATACCCCTGTATGAAGCAATACAATATTTTCACCGTGCAAACCTAGTTTATGCTAACATTGGTATATTGTGACATGCACAAAGTTCATTAAGAGATTTGTTCTGAATTCATGAAAATGAGTCATACAGAATGAGAATAAAAGAAAACGATGAGTTCCAAACATGCAGAGTGTTGTTTATCCCTGCAGACTGGGTGCTAGCTACCCTGTCAAGTAGTGATTCAAGCAGATCAGATGCAGAATTCCAGCAATGCTCATCTCTGTGCCAAGCCTCAGTGGATTGCTGATTTTTTTTCTTTTCAGTTTTGCCATTATCCCTCTTTGCCTCACAAACAGTTTTTATGATTTGCAATAATAAAAGACATATATAGCACTGAATACAGTTATTAAGCACCAGAACTAAGCTATGAAACAAGCAATTCATTTATTTTATTTTTTAGTAAATCCTCTCAGCAATTTTTTCAGTCCCCTTAAACCATATTTCACAACTTTATTACTTTTATTGTCATAGACCACGGATCATAATTCTCAGGCCACTAAAAAAAAAAGAAAAAAAAACTGTTCAAAGCTTTGTTAAATTAAGATGCTTAATTCCTGTTACACTTCAGATTATTGTCTATGGACAACAAAAAAAGACAACACTGCCACCTGGTGGACAAAGTTAAGGTGTTTATTATAAAAATATGTTTAATATTTAAAGGAAGACTGACTTTCAATTTAATACAAGAAGACAGAGTCATCTATATCCCCCGCCCTATATACCAACTATATACCAAGTTTCAAGATATTATTTGTCACGTTTTTCGAGTTCTGCTGCAGGAAACCAACCCTACCCTCTTTACACTGACCTCAGCAGCCCATGGCATAAACCCACCGGACCTTTGGTCCAGGTGAGCTAAAAATTAAAATGTCTCACAATTCTTAGCATCAAAAGGCACATGTATATTACTTAATCAACACACATACCAACTTTCAAGACCATACCACTCATAGTTTTCAAGTTCTGCTCCGGAAACAAAACCTACCCCTAAGACTAACCTGAGAGACCAAGTCTGAAATTGTTTCCATGGGAACTTAAAAAATTTTAATTTCTCAAATTTCTTAGGATGAAAAGGCACATCTATATCACCTTGTTAACATGTATACCAAGTTTCAAATCTGTATCATGAATAGTTTTGGATATATGCTCTGGAAATGAACATTGCTTTTAGAAACTAAGTCAAAATCTATTTTTTATGTAAATATTTGAAAAATGCTTTTTGTCAAAAATCCAAAATAACAAAAGGCACCAGTTCACATTTTGCTTGATATGTATACAAAGTTTCCTGAAGATATCTTCAGCAATGGGTGGCACGGTGGTGTAGTGGTTAGCACTGTCGCCTCACAGCAAGAAGGTCTGGGTTTGAGCCCAGCAGCCGGCGAGGGCCTTTCTGTGCGGAGTTTGCATGTTCTCCCCGTGTCCGCGTGGGTTTTCTCCGGGTGCTCCAGTTTCCCCCACAGTCCAAAGACATGCAGGTTAGGCTAATTGGTGGCTCTGAATTGACCGTAGGTGTGAATGTGAGTGTGAATGGTTGTTTGTCTCTGTATCAGCCCTGCAATAACCTGGCGACTTGTCCAGGGTGTACCCCGCCTCTTGCCCATAGTCAGCTGGGATAGGCTCCAGCTTGCCTGCGACCCTGTAGAACAGGATAAACGGCTACAGATAATGGATGGATCTTCAGCAGTTTCTTCAGATAATGAATGGATCTTCAGCACCGGAAACGAAAATGTGACTGGATGGATGGACTGACAGATGGACGGAACCCGTTTCTATATCCCCCGCCAAACTTCATTTGGGCGAGGGATAAAAATCGATAAAATTTCATTCTCTCTGGAACTTGGTCATAATGATGTATGTTTGTTTCTCTAATATCTCACAAAATAGCAGGCAATTCTGTGACTGGGAACATATCTAATTTGAGGGGATTCCATAGCAAATAATGTGTGTGAGATCACCCGATTCATGCAGTTAAGCAGAGGAAGTGCATGTGCGCATGTGTTAGTTTACCTTTTGCCGCTTTTCCACTACCAACGTGGCTGAGTCGTGCCGTGCTGAGTCGAGCTGAGCGGGGCTGTTGGAGTTGCATTTCGACTACAACCGCGCTGAACCGTGCTGGCTGGAAGTGGGTGGACACATTGGGTGGAGTTAGCGAAAGTGGGTGGACGTCACATGATGTCGTTAGGCGGCGCAAACAGTGACATCAGTGACCTTTTAAGCGGTAGTCTCACGACCCGGATAGTAAACAATAAACATGGAGGACATGGAGTCGTTAGTGTTGCTGGTCTTAGTGCTGTGGCTTGTTGTCACCGACAACGCCAACAGATACTGGCAAGAGCGTATAGATGAGGCGAGGCGCATAAGGCTTCATAATTCTCGTAATTCGTAATTCTTCTTCTTCCGGGTTTACGATGTTTACAGATCCCAGCGTGCTCGCGGGGCGTGTGTGGGCATGTGAGGACACTCCTCCTCACCAATCAGTGCACAGGGGAGTGTCTCCTCACACCCCCAGCCTCACTCAGCTCAGTTTGGCTCGCTTCAGCCCTACTCCAAAACCGTGCGAGTTTTGGGGGCTGAGCAGGGCTGAAGCGAGCTGAGTCGTGCTGTTCTGAGATAGTCGAAACGCGAGCCGTGTCAGGCTGAAGTGAGCTGAAGCGAGCTGAAGTGAGCTGAAAAAGGGTAGTGGAAAAGGGCCATTTGATCATCCCACCGTCTCTGCTGAACACCAATTTTTATAAGTTTGGTCCTGTGTTTTCTTCGCAATACCGTGCCTTTTCTTTTTGCTTTCTGTTACTGTAGTACATCTCATTTGCACACACAAGTCCTCCATTTTTCTCTCCTGTTTCAATTTTGTATCTCACAGTGCCTTGCGTGAACAGGGAAAGCCCACCATGTGATGCATGACATAGTATCTTGAATTGGGTCATATTGAAGTAGGCAAAAATGGCGGAGAATTTAGAGCCATGTGGTCCTAAATTCATTAATTGTTCTATTGGGAAAAACCCCCGAATAAAATTGGAAGTCTGTGATTCAAATTCAGTAGCTTTTGGTCCACTAAACAAAAATAATTGGGTGTCAGAGAAAATTCTTTTTATGACCTACACTTGAAAAATCTGAAAGGCAGTCTAGCTTTAAGGCTCTCATTCTATACTGAATTTGAATATTAAACATAAAGGAGTTTACATAAAGAGAGCATGTAAAATTTTTATGACATGAATTCCATACGATGTTGGAAATATTCCTTTATTCTTTTGAGATTCTGGTCCATGTTGACATGCTTGCATCATGATTGCAATTCCTGCAGATTTTTCAGGTACATTTTCATTCTGCGAATCTGCTGTTCTACCACATCCCGAAGGTGTGTTATTGGATTGAGATCCGGTGACTGGGAAGGCCACTGAAGAACACTGAACTCATTGTCATTTTCATGAAACCAGTTTGAGGTGACTTTTGCTTTTTGACATGGTGCATTATAATGCTGGAAGTAGCAAATAGGCTATGGGTACATTGTGGCCATGATGGCATGCACATGATCAACAACAATATTCAAATAGACTATGGCATTCAGGCAATGATTGGTATTAACAGCTCCAAAGCATGTCAAGCAAACATTCCCCACAGCATTACAGTGTCTTGCAAAAGTATTCATCCCCCTTGGTGTTTGTCCTGTTTTGTTGCATGACAAGATGGAATTTAAATGGATTTTTGGAGGGTTAGCACCATTTGATTTACACAACATGCCTACCACTTTAAAGGTGCAAGTTGTTGATTTATTGTAACACAAGCAATAATTAAGATGAAAAAAAAAAACAGAAACCTGGAGTGTGCATAAGTATTCACCCCCTTTCGTATGAAACCCCTAAATAAGAGCTGGTCCAACCTAATCCCTTCATAAGTCACATAATTAGTTGATTAAGATCCACCTGTGTGAAATCAAAGTGTCACATGATCTGTCACATGATGTCTGTATAAATCAACCTGTTCTGGAAGGACCCTGACTCTGCAACACTACTAAGCAAGCAACATGAAAACCAAGGAGCCTCCAAACAGGTCAGAGACAAAGTTGTGGAGAAGTATAGATCAGGGTTGAGTTATAAAAAAAATCCCAAACTTTGAATATCCCAGGGAGCACCATTAAATCCATTATATGAAAATGGAAAGAATATGGCACCACTACAAACCTGACAAGAGAAGGCTGCCCACCAAAACTCACAGACCAGCCAAGGAGGGCATTAATCAGAGATGCAACAAAGACACCAAAGATAACACTGAAGGAGCTGCAAAGATCCACAGCAGAGATGGGAGTATCTGTCCATAGGGCCACTTTAACCCTTTGATGCAAAACATGGGTCAAAAGTGACCCGGCTGAGTTTTTAATCTTCTATATCTTTGCAATAAATTAATTCCATCATTCAGTATTCAAGGTATTCCTCAATTAACTTGTTTTTGATCATCATACATCCTTATTTTATTTTTTCCTTTCTTACTTTTTGAATAAAAACCCTTTTTGTATCACTACCCTTCTAATGCACAACATGGGTCAAAAATGACCTGCATTCATTTTCCAGGTTATTTCATGTATGGCTGAGTGTTTCTATGATATACTTTTGAAATAAATTCATTTTGTCATTTACTTTTCCAAATATGCAGTAAATATCTTGTTTTTGTTTAGCACAAATCATCATTTTTATTTTTCCTTTCTTAAGTTATGAACAAGCACAGCTTTTGTAATTCTACATCAAGTTTACACGCATGGGTCAGAAACGACCCGCATGCATTTACTACAGCGTTTGGTGGGAACTGTGAATTGTGCTTGTGTCAGACATTTCACAGCTCAGCACAGTGCCCTTTGCCCATCTAATACATGTAAGTAATGTTTTTCAATTGTTCTAACATTACCTTAGAAAAAAATTGAATATGTTTAGGTTACCTTGAGAGTGAGTAGATTACTTGTCAGAAAGTTACAAGTAATTACTATTAGCTACCGAGCTGTTGACATATTCTACTTTAGTTAGCTAATTTTATTGTAGTTGGCTTAGCTAACTACATAGTTAATAAATAAATAACTGGCCCCATTCACTGCTAAAGTAATTACTTGAAACAAATTATTATTATAGTATTAAGACATTTAATTTTAAATCACGGGCGGCACGGTGGTGTAGTGGTTAGCGCTGTCGCCTCACAGCAAGAAGGTCCTGGGTTCGAGCCCCGGGGCCGGCGAGGGCCTTTCTGTGTGGAGTTTGCATGTTCTCCCCGTGTCCGCGTGGGTTTCCTCCGGGTGCTCCGGTTTCCACCACAGTCCAAAGACATGCAGGTTAGGTTAACTGGTGACTCTAAATTGACCGTAGGTGTGAATGTGAGTGTGAATGGTTGTCTGTGTCTATGTGTCAGCCCTGTGATGACCTGGCGACTTGTCCAGGGTGTACCCCGCCTTTCGCCCGTAGTCAGCTGGGATAGGCTCCAGCTTGCCTGCGACCCTGTAGAAGGATAAAGCGGCTAGAGATAATGAGATGAGATGAGATTTTAAATCACACTTGGATGACCCATGTGTAGTAATATAAGTATTTTTGTTCATAAAGTAGGAAAGAAAAAATTAAATTAATGATTTGTGGTAATTAAAAACAAGATATATAAAGAATATTTGCAATATTCAATCATAAAATAAATTGATTTCAAAAGATAGAGCAAAGAAAAACTCAGTCAGCATAAAATAACCTGGAAAATGAATGCGGGTCATTTTTGACCCATGTTTTGCATTAGAAGGGGTGTGCATATGTTTTGCATCAAAGGGTTAAGCTGTACATTCCACAGAGCAGGGCTTTATGGAAGAGTGGCCAGAAAAAAAAAAGTCATTGCTTAAAGGGGAACTGAAGTCATTTTTAAACTTGCTTTATTTCTTAATTAACGTGTTATTCAATGACGTTTTCGGTTTTATTAACCTTATATCGTGACTCGTATTGGCATATTACACTTATCATCCTTTTCGTTTTTTAGCCATGCTGAATGTAGTTCGTATGGTCCACGGCAGGCATCACTTATCCGCGCGATCTTCACGAGACTTGTGCAAGACTTCAAACGTGAAGTGTCAGCACCGCCATTTTGAAAACTGTCTACACAGCGGTCAGATCGCCATATCATTTCAATTTAGGTTAATTTTGAGATTTGCCAGCTTCATCAGTGATTGAGTGTCAGTCCTGCACACTGTGGCGTGTGCACCTGAAGGCGTGCCTCAGGCTGTGTGTACGCCAAGTGGACTCCAGCACGCATGCCATGAACAAGGCACACCTGAGCTCAATTAAGGAGCTATGTGTTTGCCTATTTAAGGACTGTGCTGATGCATTTGCATCGCGAAGTATTACGATACGCATTACCGAGCCTTTCTCCCCATTGTCTTCATTTCCTATTTCATAATCCTTGTGCCTGTTTCTCATTCTTGTCCTCGCTTAGCCTTTGATGTACTGTTTGCGCCTTGACCGACCCTTTTGCCTGTATTCTCGTTTTTGATCTAGCCTGCCATTTTGGATTGTTTGCCTGTGTATATATTGTCTCACTGGGTATATATATTCTGCATTTTATCAGAGGCTCCAACTTGGGAAATTGCAAAGAGGGAGATTCTCCCTCTCTGAGAGTAGCTCGGAGGGAGACAAATTTGAGCGCTGTAGGTGTGAAGGGTGTGAAGGCGAGTTTATATATATATATATATATATATATATATATATATATATATATATATATATAGGGTGGCATGGTGGTGTAGTGGTTAGTGCTGTCGCCTCACAGCAAGAAGGTCCGGGTTCGAGCCCCGTGGTCGGCGAGGGCCTTTCTGTGTGGAGTTTGCATGTTCTCCCCGTGTCCGCGTGGGTTTCCTCCGGGTGCTCCGGTTTCCTCCACAGTCCAAAGACATGCAGGTTAGGTTAACTGGTGACTCTAAATTGACCGTGAGTGTGAATGGTTGTCTGTGTCTATGTGTCAGCCCTGTGATGACCTGGTGACTTGTCCAGGGTGTACCCTGCCTTTTGCCTGTAGTCAGCTGGGATAGGCTCCAGCTTGCCTGTGACCCTGTAGAACAGGATAAAGTGGCTAGAGATAATGAGATGAGATTTTATATATATATATATATATATATATATATATATATATATATATATGAATGATTCACCACATTTTGTGTCAATTAAATCTTATTAATAGTAACGGATCTGGATAAATCCAGTGACTATAGACCAAACTTTAATATGCCTAAAGTCAATGTTAATGTCAATAATGACTATTATAAATTGCCAATGGTAGACCCTCTGATGATAATGTTTTTCTAATAATATTCTATTTCTAAGTCTAAGTTAGTAAAAGTCAGACAAAAAAGTCAGACAAGTTCGTTAGAATCTAACATCTGGTCTGGTGATCTAGCCCTGTCAGATATAGGGTTGTCTTGCTGCCATCCAGAATAGTCCGCCATTCGTCCCTGGCGACCATCGTGACGGGCGATCCGAACTTTATCTTGGTGATTTTCTGATATTTTTTCTTTGTAGTTTGGCTTTCGCCATTTCCACCAACAGAACTTTGTTTCATTATCTCATTCAAGAGAACATAAAGTTAAAGATGAGCAGGCGAGAAATGCAGACGAAATGCAGACGAAAAACAAACAGAACGGTTGAGTGTCGCGGGTTTTCTTGTTCTCTCGCGCGTATCATTAATAGCGCCATCTGTAGGCTTTATCGTTAACTGCTAAGGCATTGGGTGGCTCAGTGTGACCCCGCGGCGGACCAAATTCCGCTCCATTCATATGCGCGCTTGATCTGCGCGCGCATGCCTCCGGCATTCACTCCAATCCCCCCGTTACGCCGATCAGTGTACCGACCGGGTGTAACTGGTCGTTTATTGCTCTGCGTTGTGATTGGTCTAGGGTGGGTATAAAAAGTGATGCTGACACAGCTGATTCCTTTTGCGCACTTTACTGCAAAACCAACATGTACACACACAGCATGGGTGAGCTCCTTCCCCAACTCCTCTTCCCCAGGGTGACAGAGACAGGGAGTAACCCAAGCACTATATTTACACAGTATAAAGTAAAATAAAACCAAATAAATACATTACAGGCTTCCCAGATAATTTGCAACACTTTAGGGAGCAACCGAAGCTAAATAAATGTCCAGGAATAGCCTAGCCTCCCATTCAAATACAGTGGGAGTTAGCTAGCTAATCTAGCTAACTCCGTTAGCATTAATGCTAGCAGGACCTAGCATAAGAAAAATTAGCTAACATGCTAAGGGTCACAACAGTAATTTATCTCATCTCATTATCTCTAGCCGCTTTATCCTGTTCTACAGGGTCGCAGGCAAGCTGGAGCCTATCCCAGCTGACTACGGGCGAAAGGCGGGGTACACCCTGGACAAGTCGCCAGGTCATCACAGGGCTGACACATAGACACAGACAACCATTCGCACTCACACCTACGATCAATTTAGAGTCACCAGTTAACCTAACCTGCATGTCTTTGGACTGTGGGGGAAACCGGAGCACCCGGAGGAAACCCACGTGGACACGGGGAGAACATGCAAACTCCACACAGAAAGGCCCTCGCCGGCCACGGGGCTCGAACCCAGACCTTCTTGCTGTGAGGCGACAGCGCTAACCACTACACCACCGTGCCGCCCCACAGTAATTTATAGACAATAAAATTAACAAAACAATTGAAAATAATGACACACCTGCAAAACCAACATGTACACACACAGCATGGATGAGCTCCTTCCCCAACTCCTATAAAGAGTAAAAAAGAAAACACTAAATAATCGCGATTGCTAAGTGCTAATAGCTAACCAGTGTAATTACACAGTAACTAGGTAGGCTAGTTAATTAGTCACAGGCTTATGTTACACCATGTAACGAAGGAACAACAAAATACATGAAAACAGACAAGATATCACTACAATACATTAAGGGGGGTGTACAAAAAGAAATAATATACAGAATCATAGTTATAAAAGTAGTGGATGGCAGTACAGAAAGGAGATAGTTATAAGATGAAGAAAAGTGACTCAGACAGAAAACACACCTCTTCCCCAGGGTGACAGAGACAGGGAAGAGGTGAAGGGGGCAGGGCAATATGAATAAGGAAAAAGGAAATATTAGAGGGGGGCAGGAAGCTCCATAGGCACCCAGAAGAAAAAGAAAAAGAAGAAAACACTGTATGTACATGCATGGTGTGTTAAAATAAAAACATCTTTGTGTAATTATAAATACTAGAGTAAATGTAGTCTATACAAAATGCACACTGTTACAAGGGGAATCGGCATATACCGCGGGGTACACACTCGAGTCCACCCATACAATGTCAGACACATGAAAAGCGGAAAGTCTCATCTCATCTCATTATCTCTAGCCGCTTTATCCTGTTCTACAGGGTCGCAGGCAAGCTGGAGCCTATCCCAGCTGACTACAGGCGAAAGGTGGAGTACACCCTGGACAAATCGCCAGGTCATCACAGGGCTGACACATAGACAGCCATTCACACTCACACCTACGGTCAATTTAGAGTCACCAGTTAACCTAACCTGCATGTCTTTGGACTGTGGGGGAAACCGGAGCACCCGGAGGAAACTCACACGGAGAACATGCAAACTCCGCACAGAAAGGCCCTCGCCGGCCACGGGGCTCGAACCCGGACCTTCTTGCTGTGAGGCAACAGTGCTAACCACTACACCACCGTGCCGCCCAAGCGGAAAGTCAACTATTAATTTTCGTCAACATAAATGTATCAAGTTCAGGGCCGGAGCAGTATTTTAAAATCCCCGAGGTCCGTGATGCGCAAAGCGCGCGCCGAAAAATGTTCGCCATATTTAAATGAGAGGGGTGAATTACACGCCACACAAGAGATCCATTCGTGAAATTACTTTTAATGGTGTTTGAACTGAATATCATCAGGCTTGAAAACAAAAAATCATGTATGTGGCAAGAGTAAGAGTAATTTAAGCTTGTTTAATGGTTTGATCTGGCCCAAGCAATGAGGACAAAACTGCGCTGCTTTGAAAATGTAAATTGAACAGCTTGATGAAAGTGCGCTGACGGTTACCATGGAAACCCCGTGTCTCCTGCACTGCGTTCCTCCGCCAAGTCGCACGCTCATTCGCTTTTGTGTTCTTGGTCTCAGAGCCGTGCGCACCAAACACACACAGAAGACAGAATCAACATTTAACATAATTAACAATGCAC
Organism: Neoarius graeffei; assembly: GCF_027579695.1. NCBI lineage: Eukaryota > Metazoa > Chordata > Actinopteri > Siluriformes > Ariidae > Neoarius > Neoarius graeffei. The sequence continues at coordinate 45,821,395 of NC_083571.1, read as the reverse complement.
TTTTTACGGAGACTTTTTAATGTTATTCTTAATTTTTTTTTTTATCCAGTTGAATATTTAGTGTACAAATGTATTTTCAGCTCTTCTAAAATGACCGAGGTCTGGACCATGGGGGCCTCAGAGCTGGCTACGGCCATGATCAAGTTATATATATTTTTTAACTAATCGTGTAGTCAGGGTGGGCGGGAGATTTTTATGTTGTCAGCAGGAGCTGGGAGGATTTTCTAAATGTTCCCTAAAGCGGAAGCTCTCCCGCCCACGGCGGGAGAGTTGGAGCCTCTGCGTTATTCAACTGTATACTTCTGCACATACATCCACCTTCCTCACTGTAGCAGCGGGGGCGTGGTCAAGCACCGGTCTGTGACAGGAGGGCGGAGCCAGGGAAGGTGAGTGGCAGAATCGCTGCACCTGACGGTAGTTAACCTGTGTTTTGTGAGTGTTTTCCCAGTAACCGCTCCCTATTTAAGGAGGCAGAGGGAGAGCAGAGGGAGCGCAACCCGGGACCGGATGCAGAGTGTGTTTGTGTGTGTATATGGGCTTATGCCGCAGTTCGACTGAAAAGTTGTGTAAATAAATAGCCTTCTCTGCCTCTAAACATTGCCCTGCCATCCTCTGTGCTCCACCCACCCTTTATTAGCGCTACAGTGGTGCCGGAACCCGGGAAAAGGTGGAGCACCAACTTTGCAGCCCCATGGAATCCTCCCCATTCGCGGACTTGGTCCACGCCCTCACCACGGCTCAGCAGAGCCAGCACCAGGCACTCGTCATGCTCCGAAAGGAGCAGGAGCGACGCTTCGAAGCCCTGGTGCTGGCCCAGCAGGAAGATCGAGAGGCGTTCCGACATCTCCTCGCGTCGGTGGGGTCCACCAGCGCCCCGGCCGTGGGCCCGTCTCCCCTCACCTTGACCAAGATGGGCCCACAGGACGACCCCGAGGCATTTATCACCTTGTTCGAGCAGGTCGCCGAAGCCTCGGGGTGGCTGATGCAGCAGCGCACGGCGCGCCTCCTCCCCCTCCTGACGGGAGAGGCGCAGCTGGCCGCACTACAGCTCCCCGCCGACCGCCGGCTGGCCTACGCCGACCTTCGCCGGGCCATCCTCCAGCACGTGGGGCGCACGCCTGAGCAACAGCGCCAGCGCTTCCGCGCGCTGCGGATGGAGGAAGTCGGCCGGCCATTCGCGTTCGGCCAGCAGCTCCAGGACGCCTGCTGGCGGTGGCTGAGGGCCGACGAACGCGAATCATCGATCAGGTGGTGCTGGAGCAATTCATCGCCTGCTTACCAGCCGGAACCGCAGAGTGGGTCCAGTGCCACCGCCCGACGTCGCTGGATCAGGCCGTAGGACAGGCGGAGGATCATTTGGCGGCTGTTCCGGCGGCAGGACGGCCGACGACGCCGTCTCCTCTCTCCTCTTCTCTCTCTCTTTCTCCCCCCCCTTCTGTGTCCCGTCCTCGCCCCATTCCCCCACCACGGAGGTGGGGGCCGGCTCCACCCCAGCCGGCCCGCCGCACCCGTGGTGCCCTCCTGTTTCTCCCTTCTGTGTCTGTCTCTCCCCCCCCTCAGGTGAGTGAGCCCCAGAACACAGCTGCAGAGGGAAGGCCCAGGCCAGTTTGCTGGTGCTGCGGGGAACCGGGCCACCTGCAGCAACAGTGCGCAGCAATGGAGGTGGGGGCAGTGGTGCGGATCCCCGACGCACTAGAAGCTGCCCTCGATCGGGCCAGAGCGTATCGCATACCGGTGAGTGTACAAGGGGCTACATATCAGGCGTTGGTGGATTCGGGTTGCAATCAGACCTCGATCCGCCAAAGCCTGGTGCAAGACGAGGCATTGGGGGGAGCACAGGGGGTGAAGGTGTTGTGTGTGCATGGGGATGCTCACAGATACCCGTTGGTGTCGGTCCACATATATTTCAGAGGGGAAAAATCTATAGTGAAGGCGGCGGTTAATCCTCGCCTTACCCACTCTTTGATTTTGGGGACTGATTGGCCGGGATTTCAGGGTTTAATGGCATGCCTAGTAAAGAGTGGGTCCTGCCGGTTGACAGGGGAAGGTCCCGGTGTCGCTTTGGCTGGAGCTGCGGTCGCAAAGCCGTCTACGTCATCTCCGCGACAGAGTGAGGAGCCGCCGGCTCCTCCTCTTTCTATTGGGGAATCCCTCGCGGATTTCCCACTGGAACAATCGCGAGACGAGACTCTGCGATGCGTTTGACCAAGTGAGAGTAATCGATGGTCAAACACTCCAGCCGAACGCCACCCCGTCCTTCCCCTATCTCAGCACGCAGTATTGCAGAGGCCCTCTTCCACGTCATCTCCCGGGTTGGAATCCCGAAAGAGATTCTGACTGACCAAGGCACCTCGTTTATGTCACGAACACTGAGCGAACTGTATGGGCTACTGGGTATTAAGCCGATCCGCACCAGCGTTTATCACCCACAGACGGACGGTTTAGTTGAACGGTTCAATCGCACCCTCAAGAATATTATCAAAAAATTCATAAGTGAGGACGCACGTAACTGGGATAAGTGGCTCGAACCCTTGTTATTTGCAGTGCGAGAGGTCCCCCAAGCCTCCACGGGGTTCTCCCCGTTTGAATTATTATATGGGTGTAAGCCGCGCGGCATCTTAGATGTACTGCGGGAAAACTGGGAGGAGGGACCTTCACAGAGCAAAAACGAAATTCAGTACGTTATGGACCTGCGCGCAAAACTCCACACGCTCACCCACCTAACTCAGGAGAATTTGCGGCAGGCCCAGGAACGGCAAGCCCGCCTGTACAACAAGGGCACGCGCCTTAGAGAGTTCACTCCGGGAGATAAGGTCCTCATCCTGTTGCCCACGTCGAGCTCCAAATTAATCGCCAAGTGGCAAGGACCCTTTGAGGTCACACGGCGATTCGGGGACGTCGACTATGAGGTTAGGCGAACGGACAGGGAGGGGGCACTACAGATCTACCATCTCAATCTGCTGAAACTCTGGAACGAGGAGGTCCCCGTGGCGTTGGTGTCGGTAGTTCCGGAGAAGGCGGAGCTGGGGCCGGAGGTTCAAAAAGGGACATTGGCATCACGTACCTCTCCAGTCCCCTGTGGAGACCACCTCTCCCCGACCCAACTCACGGAGGTCGCCCAGTTGCAGGCCGAGTTTTCGGATGTGTTCTCGCCCCTGCCCGGTTGCACTAACCTCATAGAACACCACATAGAGATGCCCCCGGGGGTGGTAGTGTGTAGCTGCCCTTATAGACTACCCGAACACAAAAAAAAGGTGGTTCGGGAAGAACTTCAGGCCATGCTCGAAATGGGCATCGTCGAGGAGTCCCACAGTGACTGGAGCAGCCCGGTGGTCTTGGTTCCCAAGGCCGATGGCTCGGTCCGGTTCTGTGTGAACTATAGAAAAGTCAACGCGGTGTCTAAATTCGACGCGTACCCAATGCCTCGTATTGATGAGCTGCTCGATTGACTAGGCATGGCTCGCTTTTACTCGACACTGGATTTGACGAAGGGATATTGGCAGATCCCCTTGACTCCATTATCCCGGGAGAAAACGGCCTTTTCCACACCGTTCGGCTTACACCAGTTCGTCACACTTCCGTTTGGGCTGTTTGGGGCGCCCACTATGTTTCAGCGGCTGATGGACTGGGTCCTCCGGCCCCACGCCACCTATGCGGCCGCTTACCTAGACGACATTATCATTTATAGTAATGACTGGCAGCGGCACCTGCAACACCTGAGGGCCATCCTTAGGTCGCTGAGGCGGGCGGGACTCACTGCCAACCCAAAGAAGTGTGCGATGGGGCGGGTGGAAGTACGGTATCGGGGCTTCCACTTGGGCAACGGGCAGGTGCGTCCCCAAATTAATAAGACAGCAGCGATTGTGGCCTGCCCGAGGCCCAAGACCAAAAAGGGGGAGAGACAGTTCCTGGGGCTGGCTGGCTACTATCGTAGGTTTATACCTAATTATTCGGACATCACCAGCCCGCTGACTGACCTCACTAAAAAGGGGGCGCCAGATCCGGTCCAGTGGACGGAGCAGTGCCAGCGGGCTTTCTCTGAGGTAAAGGCTGTACTGTGTGGGGGGCCACTTTTACACTCCCCTGACTTCTCTCTCCCTTTTATGTTACAGACGGATGCGTCGGACAGAGGGCTGGGGGCCGTTTTGTCCCAGCAGGTGGAGGGGGAGGATCGCCCGGTCCTATACATCAGCCAGAAGCTGTCAGAGCGTGAGGGGTGCTACAGCACGATTGAGAAGGAGTGCCTGGCGATCAAGTGGGCGGTCCTCGCCCTCCGTTACTACCTGCTGGGGCGCCCTTTCACCCTCTGTTCGGACCACGCCCCCCTCCAGTGGCTCCACCGCATGAAGGATGCCAACGCGCGGATCACCCGTTGGTATCTGGCACTCCAACCCTTCAACTTCAAGGTGGTCCACAGGCCGGGGGTGCAGATGGTCGTGGCGGACTTCCTCTCCTGTCAAGGGGGGGGAGTCGGCTGCAGGCCAGACGGGCGCCCGGCCTGAGTCGGGCGGTGGGGGTATGTGGCAGCGGGGGCGTGGTCAAGCGCCGGTCTGTGACAGGAGGGTGGAGCCAGGGAAGGTGAGTGGCAGAATCGCTACACCTGACGGTAGTTAACCTGTGTTTTGTGTGTGTTTTTCCAGTAACCGCTCCCTATTTAAGGAGGCAGAGGGAGAGCAGAGGGAGCGTAACCCGGGACCGGATGCAGAGTGTGTTTGTGTGTGTATATGGGCTTACGCCGCAGTTCGACTGAAAAGTTGTGTAAATAAATAGCCTTCTCTGCCTCTAAACGTTGTCCTTCCGTCCTCTGTGCTCCACCCACCCTTTATTAGCGCTACACTCACATAAATGACATGGAGATTATTCCATACGACTTCGAACCAGGGGCGGCACAGTGGTGTAGTGGTTAGCACTGTTGCCTTACAGCAAGAAGGTCCAGGTTTGAGCCCTGTGGCCGGCGAGGGCCTTTCTGTGCGGAGTTTGCGTGTTCTCCCTGTGTCCGCATGGGTTTCCTCTGGGTGTTCCGGTTTCTTCCACAGTCCAAAGACATGCAGGTTAGGTTAACTGGTGACTCTAAATTGACTGTAGGTGTGAATGTGAGTGTGAATGGTTGGCTGTGTCTATGTGTCAGCCCTGTGATGACCTGGTGACTTGTCCAGGGTGTACCTTGCCTTTCGCCCGTAGTCAGCTGGGATAGGCTCCAGCTTGCCTGTGACCCTGTAGAACAGGATAAAGTGGCTAGAGATAATGAGATGAGATGAGAGACTTTGTACCAACTGAGAAAAGTTGGAAAGACAACAGGATAAGGACTAGTCCGTGGGTTTTCAAAATAATAAATACATGGATGTATTTTTGTGATAAATACAAAATAATAAATACATGGATGTATTTTTGTGATAAATACATATTATACTGAGCGCATTTCCCACATAATCCACACTAAGGTTTTGGACAGCACTACAAAATGGCATCCCCACTCTGTAGTGCCCTATATACCGTAGTGAGTAGGGAGCGATTTCAGACACAGGGAAAACTTCCAGCTTGATTATGTCAGCATTCGAAGGAGGGTGCACATGTCTTTTGACAACATTGGCAGATGTTGGTCACTTTGATTTTCACTGTACGTTTTACTTCCATCCTACAATGTCTTGCACAGGTCTCACACAGGTCTCAGCGAATCTCGTTTACGGCCATTGCTTTGACATATGGACTGATATATTACATCGCATATTTCAAACACTCATAACTTGCTATGGCAGTGACAAAATAGCTGTCAGAAATGCATTCCTACATTTTATAAAATGAGATAAATAGATAAATTTTGATAAAAAAAAGTTTGCCTTCAGTTCTCCTTTAAGAAAACACATTTGGAATTTGCCTAACAGCATGTGGCAGACTCCCCAAACACATGGCAGAAGATTCTCTGGTCAAATGAGACTAAAATTTATGTTTTTGGCCATTATGGGAAATGCCATGTGTGGCACAAACCCAATGCCCTGAGAACACCATTCCTACAGTGAAGCATGGTGGTGGCAGCATCATGCTGTGGGGATATTTTTCATCTGCAGGGACAGGAAAGCTGGTCAGGACTGAAGGAAAGATGGATGGCACTAAATACAGGGCAATTCTGGAGGTAAACCTGTTTGAGTCAGCCAGAGGTTTGAGACTGGGATGAAGGTTCACATTCCAGCAGGACAATGACCCTAAACATACTGTTAAAGCTACACTGGAGTGGTTTAAAGGGAAGCATTTAAATGTCTTGGAATGGCCTAATCAAAGCCCAGACCTCAATCCAATTCAGAATCTGTGGTATAACTTGAAGATTGCTGTACACCAACACAACCCATCTAACTTGAAGGAGTTGGAGCAGTTTTGCCTTGAAGAATGGGCAAAAATCCCAGTGGTTAGATGTGCTAAGCTAATAGAGACATACCCTGAGAGACTTGCAGCTGTAATTGCAGTAAAAGGTGGCTCTACAAAGTATTGACTTTGGGTACTTATGCACACTCCAGATGTCTGTTTTTTCATCTTAATTATTATTTGCATCACAATAAAACAACAATTTTCACCTTTAAAGTGGTAGGCATGTTATGTAAATCAAATGGTGCTACACACCCCCCGCCAAATTCCAGCTTGTAATGCGACAAAGCAGGACAAACACAAAGGGGCATGAATACTTTTGCAAGACACAATACACCACCTCCACCAGCCTGGACTGTTGACACAAGGCAGGGAGGGTCCATGGATTCATGCTGTTGGTGCCAAATTCTGACCCTACCATCTGTGTGCCTCGGCAGAAATGAGGATTCATCCGAGATCCTTTTCTGTGACAATATATTGTTATCACATGATAAAACTCATGTTTGAATCTATGGTTTGAATGATGGGTGCAGAGAATAAACTGGGTAATATGGTTCATTTACATGATTTAATCAAGTTCTATTTCATGCTTGGGTTAAGACATGGCGAGATTCTGCTGTTATTAAATACAGTGAATGACACCGTAAGTATGCACACTATAGAAGGATTTTTAAATACATGGGCCTGTACAGACGGAAGAATGAATCCAACCCACTGGAGGTAGCATCATTTCTCATTGATCAGCTGGAGGGGCACGGACGGCCCCATGGTTACAAGCTACACCATCTGAATTGCATCCAAGTTAGATATGTTGAAACCCAAAGTACAGTTAGGAATCTATTGAGGTTCCTCGATCCCTATGGTGTGGAGCATAGACGGAGAAACGGCTATTTGTGATGCCTATACGTTAACCCCAGGCCTAATTTTATGTGGCATGTAGACTCATACAACAAACTAAAACCATTTGGTATATGTATAAATGGAGCTATCGATGGCTTTTCAAGACTTCTTGTGTGGCTTCATGCCTTTTCAACGAACAGCAATTCTAAGATCATTGCTGATTATTTCTTAGCAGAAGTTCAGAAGAGGATGGGGACAGCTGCCAGAATTCATGCAGATTTCCATCCATCCATTATCTGTAGCCACTTATCCTGTTCTACAGGGTCACAGGCAAGCTGGAGCCTATACCAGCTAACTATGGGCGAGAGGAGGGGTACACCCTGGCCAAGTCAACAGGTTATCACAGGTCACGCAGACTTGGGAACAGAAAATGTCACAATGGCAGATATGCAAAGATTCTTGTGATGGAGTACTGACCACTCCAGAAATAGTTACATTACTGGGTCCAGTAATCACAATCAGTGGATCAAAAGCTGGTGGGCCTTTTTGAGAATGCATCATGCCTAACACTGGATATATCGTCTCCATGAACTGAAAGACAGTGACTGTTTCTCTGGAGACTTCTTGGATAAGCAGCTTGTACTGTTCAGTTGTTTTAACATCATCCAGGTATGTCAGCTCATCTATGTTCCTAGCTTTCATTCAGACCGTGTGTGTGTGAGAGAGAGAGAGAGAGAGAGAGACTAGACCTTCACGAAACACACCCTACTTTCTTTATCACAATTTTTGTAAGAAAATGGAGGTTTTATTGTTGACCTGATCTGATGGTAGCTAATCAAAGTCAAAGTCCTTCCAGCACCATACAATGGTGCGTTTGGCAGCGCCAATCTCTGTTTCGTAGCCCTCAGCCTCTTGCCTATATTACATAACTAGGGTTACAGTGGGGGGCTAGTCCTCTGGTAACCTTGATAGTTTGACTCCCCACTCACATCTGTATTGTAGCATGCCTTGCCAGATGGCACTAGGCACCATTTTTATGATGGTCTTTGGTATGATCCGACTCTGAGTAGAACTCACAATCGAGAGGCGGACACGCTAACCACTAGGCCACTCGCCAGTATGGTAGCTAATAGACTTACATATTTGAACTAAATCATTCTGATCCTGATGAGCTTGTCATTAAATCCCCATCACAATGCTGCAAATGTAACAGCGATTTTGAAGTTTGGCTTTGATGATTTATTGTTGTCACAGCTGCAGTTATACAATTACTGTACTTATGACAATTAATACAATTAATTAGTTAATACAGCTACTGCCCACATTCCTTTTAAATTGTTTGTTCCACCCTTGCTACTTCTCAGGGATGTCCAAATGGAATGCACCTATAGCTAACTGTGATCCATGAGTGACTTTCATTCTCCAGTTTATTGAGGTGTTCTATCTAAAAACTCAGCAGTAGGTTAAATGTTCTGACCGCAAAGTTGAATTCTAGGCAGAAATGTTCTATTTCTATTGCTGTTGGAGTTTTGAGCTGTTTCGCATTGATTTGAAGTTGATTTGAGTTGAAATCGAGGAGCTGTGCTATATCCTATGTGTAAATGTTTTGCCAAGATAAAATGCATCCCACATTTTACAATTCCGAAGATTGCCGAAGCAAGTGAGCAACAATATCACATGACCACTGTGGGGCTTTTGACCTACTTTTAACCAAAACAAGTCAGCATGGGCAAAGATGGCAGACTCCACTCTCCTGCCAGCTAAAAGCCAGTGGAAAAGAAAAGAAAAATATGAAAGAGAATCAGCTAGAAAGTGCACCAGAAAAGCGATGGAAAACAAAAGGTTGTCTGCAAGAATTTTTGTGAAGGGACAGATCAACTGCTGGAACTGACTGAAGGATGAAACAGGTGTGAAATCTGACAAAGAATTTGCAGCACTTGTCTTGGATTAGTGAGTCTGAGTATGGAATTATACACCTAATGTTTTGATCTTACAGAGAAAGAAATTATAACACAAAAGCAGTAACAGAGAAAAGATATATTTATCTTTAATTTCGCAGATCTATTCGTGAATGTCAACCACAAATTACATACCTGCAACTCAAAACTCTCCAAGGTCGATGCAGAGTCATGATGTTTTCCACATGTCACCATCTTGGTGTGACCCAGTTCCATAATTATGCTAATTAGTTCAAGTTCCCCACGTTCAGCTGTTTCAGTAGGGCCATAATGTTTGGCTCCAAGAGGTAGGATATTTGGTCCCAAAACAGAGGAAAGTGACTGTAGTATGTCCCTGAGGTAGGTGGAATACTGAAGCATGGACAGGCAGGAAATTATGTCAACACAGACTTTATTTTTTGTATTTCATTGCTTTTCAGCTTCACTAAGCTCATTCACTTGCTCGCACACACACACACACACACACACACACACACACACACACACACGTGCTCTGATTGGGAGAGACCTCACCTCTTTGCTCTCTCTCTCTCTTTTTCTCTGCTCTGTCATCACTGCAACAGGCACACACACACAACATTAATTGACAACAGGTGTAATGACTTTACCATTCACCTTCCCTGGCCCTGCCCTTGATTCACAAACCAATGCTTGAGCACGCCCCCACTACCATATACTCCTACTGCCCGACTCATGCCAGGGAGCTGTCCGACCTGCAGCGGACTCCCCCCCCCGATGGGACAGAAAGTCTGCCACCACCATCTGCGCCCCCAGCCTGTGGACCATCTTGAATTTGAAAGGTTGGAGGGCTAGATACTAATGGGTGATCTGTGCATTGGCATCTTTCATGTGGTGGAGCCACTGGAGCAGGGTGTGGTCTGAATATCGGGTGAAAGGGCGCCCCAGCAGGTAGTACCAGGGGGTGAGGACCACCCACTTGATGGCCAGGCACTCTTTCTCAATGGTGCTGTACTTACTTTCTCGCATTGAGAGCTTGAGGCACTGGATGTTCCTCCCCCTCCACCTTCTGGGACAGAACGGCCCCTAGTCCTCTGTCCAATGCATTTGTCTGTAAAATAAAAGGGAGATAAAAGTCAGGGTAGTGTAAAAGTGGCCCCCCACACAGTGTAGCTTTTACCTTGATGAAGGCCTGTTGGCATGGCTCCATTCTCTGGATTGTATCTGGTGCTCCCTTTTTAGTGAGATCAGTCAGTGGGCTTGTGACATCCGAATAGTTAGGTATGAACCTGCCAGCCAGCCAGCCCCAGGAACTGTCTCATCCCCTTTTTGGTCTTGGGCCTTGAGCAGGCCGCAATTGCTGCAGTCTTGTCAATTTGGGGATGCACCTCCCCATGATCTAAGTCGAAACACAGATACTGTACTTCCACCTGCCCAATCGCATATTTTTTCAGGTTAGCCATGAGGCCTGCATGTGTCAGAAAGTCCAGGATGGCCTGAAGGTGTTCTAGGTGCTGCAGCCAATCATTGCTATATATAATGATATCGTCTAAGTAGGCTGTGGCATAGGTGGCATGGGGATGGAGGATTTTGTCCATGAGCCGCTGGAACATAGTGGGGGCCCCAAATAACCTGAAAGGAAGCATGACAAATTGGTTTAAGCCAAACACTGTGGAAAAGACCGTTTTCTCTCAGGATAGAGGAGTGAACAGGATCAGCCAATATTCCTTTGTCAAATCCAGTGTCAAATAAAAGCAAGCAGTGCTTAATCGATCAAGCAACTCATCAATGTGAGGCATTGGGTACGCATCAAATTTAGACACCACATTGACTTTTCTATAATCCACACAGAACTGGACCAACTTGTCAGTCTTGGGGCCCAGGACCAACGGGCTGCTCCAGTCACTGTGGGACTCCTCAATTATTTCCATTTCGAGCATGGCCTTGAGTTCATCCCAAACAACTGTTTTTTTGTGTTCAGGCAAACCATATGGGTGGCTACGCACCACCACCCCTGGGGTCTCAATGTGATGTTCTGCAAGGTGAGTGTGGCTAGGAAGGGGTGATAACGTCAGAAAATTCCGCTTGCAACCTGGCAACTTCCATGAGTTAGGCCAGCGAGAGGTAGTCTCCACAGGGGACCGGAATGGCTTGAGTGGTTACTTCTATTTTTACCTCCGGCCCCAGCTCCACTCTCTCTGGAACTACTGACACCAGTGCCACAGGGACCCCCTCATTCCAGTGTTTTAACAGGTTGAGATAGTATATTTGTAGTACCCTGCCCATATCAATTTGCCTAACCTCATAGTCGACATCCCCAATTCGCTGTGTGACCTCAAAGGGCCCTTGCTACTTGGCTATCAATTTTGAGCTGGAAGTGGGCAATAATACAAGTACTTTATCTCCCAGTGTGAACTCTCTAAGGCGCACACTCCTGTTGTACAGTTGGGATTGACATTCTTGTGCCTGCTGTAAATTCTCCTGGGTTAAATGATTGAGTGTGTGGAGCTTTGCGCACAGGTTGAGAATGTACTGAATTTCGTTTTTATTATTTGAAGGTCCCTCCTCCCAATTTTCCTGCAGCACATCCAAAATGCCACGAGACTTACGCCCATACAATAACTCAAATGGGGAGAATCCCATGGAGGCTTGCGGGACCTCTCATACTGTGAATAACAGGGGCTTGAGCCATTTATCCCAATTACATGCATCCTTGCTTACAAACTTCCAAATTAAGTTTTTAAGTGCTTAGTTAAATCTTTCTGCCAAGCCATCTTTTTGTGGGTGATATATGCTGGTGCAGATGGATTTAATCCCCAATATCTCATAAAGCTTGCGAAGTGTACATGACATAAATGTAGTGCCTTGGTCAGTCAGGATTTCTTTGGGAATCCTGAGATAATTTTAAATAGTGCCTCTGCCACATTGCATGCAGAAATGTTATACTGCAGGACTGCTTTCAGATATCATGTTGCATAGTCCACTAAGGCTAAAATAAAGTGATATCCCCATGCCGACTGATCTAATGGCCTGATGAGATCCATGCCAATTCTTTCAAAAGGGGTCTCAATTAGAGGGAGAGGGTACAAAGGCGCTTTTGGAGTGGCCGCTGGATTCACCAGCTGGCATTCGTGACATGCTGCACACCACCGATGGACATCCCTGCAAATCCCTGGCCAATAGAAGCGGGCCATTATTTGGACTAGTGTCTTATCCTGACCTAAGTGTCCAGCCATCGGATTAAAGTGAGCCACATGGAATATGAGTTCCCTACAAGTATAAAGTATGGGAAGGAGGGTGTTGCATTTGGCTGGAGAGTTTGACCATTGATTACTCTCACTTGGTCAAAGGCATGATGCAGAGTCTCATCTCACATTTGTTCTAATGGGAAATCCTCGAGGGAATCCCAGAGAGAGAGAGGAGGGGCAGGCTACCCCCTGCTCTTTGTATCGCTCTGAAACAGTGCTGATGGATGGCTCTGAGATAGCTTTCCCAGTCAGTGCCACACCAGAATCCCCCTGTAACGTGTTGCTGCAGGACCCGCCCACTTCGCCACACTCCATTAAACCTTTCAACCCAGGCCTGTCCCTAGAATTAGTGGGTGGGTGAGGCACAGGCTAACTGCTGCCTCTACACTATGCTTTTTGCCCCAAAATAGAATGCAGATGAACACTAGTGGATATTCGTGAACATCCCCATGTACACACAAAACTTTCACCACTTGTGCTCTCCCCATTGCCTCACTTTGAACCAGACTTTGGTGGTTTGAGATCTGATTACAGCTGGAATCCACCAACACATGATACAGTATGTATGCAATCGAATACTGACTGGTATGCAATATGCTCCAGCTCAATTGAGGGCGGTCTCTGGCTTGTCAGGGATCCAGACCACAGACCACAGCTCCCACCTCCATCGCAAAGCACTGAAGCTGTTCCCTGCAGCACTAGCATACCAGCCCAGGCTTGACCTTTGCACCGGTGATTTGGGGATCACTCACCTGGGGGGGAGAAGACACAGGCACAGAAGGGAAAGAAGAGAGGGGGACACCACGGGTGTGGCGAGCTGGCTGTGAGGTGGGGGCTGGTCCCCCTTTTCATGGTGGAGGAACAGGGTGGGGATGGGTCGAGGTGAGAGGGGGAGAAGGAGAGAGAGAGAGAGAAAAGAGGTAGGATATCAGCCCGTCACTGGAACTGCCACCAAATGGTTCTCAACCAACTTAATCACTCAATCCAGCAACGCCAGGTGGTGGCACTGGACCCACTCCACTGTCCCTTCCAGCAGCCATGTGATGGACTGCTCCAGTGCTGCCACATCAATGATCCCTTTGGTATCGTGGTCTTCTGCCCTCAGCCACCACTGGCAGGTGTCCCAGAGCTGTTGGCTGAAAGCAAACAGCCAGCCGACTTCCTCCAATGTCAGCGTGCAGCAGTGGTGACAGTGTTGTTCTGGGGAGCAGCCAACATGCTGCAGGATGGCTCACTTCAAGTCGGTGTAATCGAGCTGACTGTCTGCGGGAAGCTGTTGCGCTGCAAGCTGGGCCTCTCTGGATAGCAGCAGTAGTAGATGAGCCACATGTTGCTCGACTGGCCACCCCCATGCTTCGGCTGCTTGCTTGAAGAGTGCAATGAAGGCTTCCAGGTCATCATGTGGCCCCATCTTCGTGAGCATGACATGCGGTGGGTCCACAGCGGTGGTGGTCAAGGACCCCGCTGACATGAGCAGGTGCCAGAATGCCTGGCAATCTTCCTGTTGGACCAGCAGCATGGCTTTGAAGCATTGTTCTTGCTTCTTCCAGAGGGCAATCAGTGCTTGGTGCTAGCTCTGTTGGGCAGCAGGGAGGGCATTGATGAGGTCCTTGAGCAGGGAGGACTCCATGGGTCATTCAGGATCAAGGGTTTCGGCACCACTGTAGTATGTCCCTGATGTGGGTGGAATACTGAACTGTGGACATGCAGGAAATGATGTCAACACAGACTTTATTTTTCGTACTTAATTGCTTTTCAGCTTCACTAAGCTCATTTGCTTGCTCATACACCCACACAAATGTGCTCTGGTCGGGAGGTACCTCGCCTCATCACTCTCTCCCTCCTTTTCCGTGGTCCGTCATCACTGCAACAGACACACACACGCGCACACACACAACATTAATTGACAACAGGTGTAATGACTTTGCCACTCGCCTTCCCTAGCCCTGCCCTCAATTCACAAACCAACACTTGACTACACCCATGGTGCCACAGCAACCCTCAGCACATCAAAATGATCACATCTCATCCACATGATATTGTTCTCACAGGACATAGGAAAATGCCATGTACAATGATTTTTTTTTAAATTTAAGATTAATTTGCGGTGGTGTAGTGGTTAGTGCTGTCGCCTCACAGCAAGAAGGTCCTGGGTTCAAGCCCCATGGCCGGCGAGGGCCTTTCTGTGCGGAGCTTGCATGTTCTCCCTGTGTCCGCGTGGGTTTCCTCCGGGTGCTCCGGTTTCCCCCAAAGACATGCAGGTTAGGTTAACTGGTGACTCTAAATTGACCGTAGGTGTGAATGTGAGTGTGAATGGTTGTCTGTGTCTATGTGTCAGCCCTGTGATGACCTGGCGACTTGTCCAGGGTGTACCCTGCCTTTCGCCCATAGTCAGCTGGGATAGGCTCCAGCTTGCCTGCGACCCTGTAGAAGGATAAAGCGGCTAGAGATGATGAGATTAATTTGCAGTCAGTATCTTTAAACAATAAAAGCAAGGCAGGAACTAAAGCAGAAATTATTAAATACAATAACAAACCAAACTATATGAAATAAAATGTAAATTATCATTAAAATAAATCACATATAAAATAAATTCACATAAACCAAAACACACTTAACAGTAACAATCCCATAAAATGCTGGTAAAGTAAATAATCCCTCAGGGATACTACAAGATACTCTTTGTTGTTAATCATGAAGGCTAAGCAACAGTCCTGTAGCTTACTTTTCACAACACAATGTTGGCATAATGTCATCCTAGACATCATTATTAATCTTGTAAGCAAACAGTTTTGTTAAGGGCTTGGTGTCTTCATATTTTGGTTGCACATTGCTGGATGCAGAGATAATTTTATTCCTGATTTAAACAAAAAGAGACCCCTTCTCCAGGCCCTTAGTCCATAAGAGAGCATACCTTTACAAATCATAATGACTCAAAATTTGAAGTACTATGTTAATTTTTGTTCTTACTGTTTTTTTTCTACAGGAGGAGATGCAGCAAAATGCACATTTGTGGAATACCCACATTATCTGCAACAGCAGAAATGCAGTTGCTCCAAGCAGACATCTAATTCTCATGTACACCATTGCTCATCGATTTGGAAGACAGGATCACCTGAAAAAGGTCTCTCAGGAAGCAGTGGAAGCTTGTAAACAAGAATGCCAACAGAAAGGACCTTATCCTTGTGATGAAACAGGTTTGTGTTGCTTTATAATGGTAGATAACTACAGTGGTGCTTGAAAGTTTGTGAACCCTTTAGAATTTTCTATAAGTCTGCATAAATATGACTGAAAACATCATCAGATTTTCACACAAGTCCTAAAAGTAGATAAAGAGAACCCAGTTAAACAAATGAGACAAAAAAAAATACTTGGTCATTAATTTATAGAGGAAAATGATCCAATATTACATATCTGTGAGTGGCAAAAGTATGTGAACCTCTAGGATTAGCAGTTAATTTGAAGGTGAAATTAGAGTCAGGTGTTTTCAATCAATGGGATGACAATCAGGTGTGAGTGGGCACCCTGTTTTATTTAAAGAACAGGGATCTATCAAAGTCTGATCTTCACAACTTATGTTTGTGGAAGTGTATCATGGCGTGAACAAAGGAGATTTCTGAGGACCTCAGAAAAAGCATTGTTAATGCTCATCAGGCTGGAAAAGGTGACAAAACCATCTCTAAAGAGTTTGGACTCCACCAATCCACAGTCAGACAGATTGTGTACAAATGGAGGAAATTCAAGATCATTGTTACCCTCCCCAGGAGTGGTTGACCAACAAAGATCACTCCAAGAGCAAGGCGTGTAATAATTGGCGAGGTCATAAAGGACCCCAGGGTAACTTCTAAGCAACTGAAGGCCTCTCTCACATTAGCTAATGTTAATGTTCATGAGTCCACCATCAGGAGAACACTGAACAACAATGGTGTGCATGGCAAGGTTGCAAGAAGAAAGCCAGTGTCAGGATGGCCGAGTGGTCTAAGGTGCCAGACTCAAGGCTTAGTCCTTCCCTCACTGTGTGTGAATTCTGGTCTCTGAATGGAGGCGTGGGTTCAAATCCCACTTCTGGCATGAGTATCTTTTTTGGGGGGCGGCACGGTGGTGTAGTGGTTAGCACAGTCGCCTTACAGCAAGAAGGTTCTGCGTGCGAACCCAGCGGCCAGCAAGGGCCTTTCTGTGTGGAGTTTGCATGTTGCGTGTTTCCTCTGGGTGCTCCAGTTTCCCCCACAGTCTGAAGACATGTAGTTAGGTTAACGTGGGGCGGCCTTGGGCTAAAGTGCCCTTGAGCACCTAACCCATGACTGCTCCCCGGGCGCTCTAGTGTGGCTGCTCACTGCTCTGGGTGTGTGTGCATGTGTTCACTGCTTCAGATGGGTTAAATGCAGAGGATGAATTTCACTGTACTTGAAGTGTGCATGTGACAAACAAAGGTTTCTTCTTCCACTGCTCTCCAAAAAGAACATTGCTGCTTGTCTGCAGTTTGCTAAAGATCACGTGGACAAGCCAGAAGGCTATTGGAAAAACATTTTGTGGACGGATGAGACCAAAATAGAACTTTCTGGTTTAAATGAGAAGTGTTATGTTTGGAGAAAGGAAAACACTGCATTCCAGCATAAGAACCTATCCCATCTGTAAAACATGGTGGTGGTATCATGGTTTGGGCCTGGTTTGCTGCATCTGGGCAAATGTCAGGACATCTGTCCATGAACTAAATTTCAAGAGAAGGTGGGTCATGCTGCAAGACAACGACCCTAAGTACACAAGTCGTTCTACCAAAGGATGATTAAAGAAGAATAAAGCTAATGTTTTGGAATAGCCATGTCAAAGTCCTGACCTTAATCCAATCGAAATGTTGTGGAAGGACCTGAAGCGAGCAGTTCATGTGAGGAAACCCACCAACATCCCAGAGTTGAAGCTGTTCTATATGGAGGAATGGGCTAAAATTCCTCCAAGCCGGTGTGCAGGACTGATCAACAGTTACCGGAAACATTTAGTTGCAGTTATTGCTGCACAAGGGGGTCACACCAGATACTGAAAGCAAAGGTTCACATACTTTTGCCACTCACAAATATGTAATATTGGATCATTTTCCTCAATAAATAAATGACCAAGTGTAATATTTTTGTCTCATTTGTTTAACTGGGCTCTCTTTATCTACTTTTAGGACTTGTGTGAAAATCTGATGATGTTTTAGGTCATATTTATGCAGAAATATAGAAAATTCTAAAGGGTTTACAAACTTTCAAGCACCACTGTACCTACACCCGCCCTCCACAGCAGATGAAGCCATGGAGCTCTATCTCTTCCTGAGGGCATGCATACTTAAAGACTTGTAAATTGCCCCAAGTGTTCTGGAACATTAAGGCAGGGCTACATTATTCCAACTAAGGCTACGTTTACATTAGACCGTATCTGTCTTGTTTTCTTTGCGGATGCACTGTCCGTTTACATTAAACCCCCTGGAAACGCCAGGAAACGGGAATCTGCCAGCGTCCACGTATTCAATCCAGATCGTGTCAGCTCCGGTGCTGTGTAAACATTCAGAATACGCGAATACGCTGTGCTGAGCTCTAGCTGGCGTCTCATTGGACAACGTCACTGTGACATCCACCTTCCTGATTCGCTGGCGTTGGTCATGTGACGCGACTGCTGAAAAAAGGCGCGGACTTCCGCCTTGTATCACCTTTCATTAAAGAGTATAAAAGTATGAAAATACTGCAAATACTGATGCAAATACTGCCCATTGTGTAGTTATGATTGTCTTTAGGCTTGCCATCCTTCCACTTGCAAGTGGTAAGTGATATGAGCTGGGATCTCACACACAGCGGCTCAGTCCCGAATCGTGGCTTGTGCACTTCACTTGCGCGCTGTGTGAGCTGCGCAGGGCCGGAGTGCGCACCCTCCAGAGGGCACTCGCTGTTCAGGGCGGAGTGATTTGGAGCGCAGGATGCCTGCGGAGCCGAGCGTATCCGTGTATTAGGCTTGCCATCCTTCTACTTGCAAGTGGTGAGCCTTGCGCGGCTTGCCATCCTTCTACTTGCAAGTGGTGAGCCTTGCGCATGCCCTAAATGCACTGGGATCATGTTACGCGCCGTCTGAAATGCACTGGGATCATGTTACGCGCCGTCTAAAGTCATGTGATTAGCGTATCTGTGTATTGGTGTTGCTGTGTGCACGGCTAACGGTTTTAGTGTAAACGCGAATCGTTTTAAGAACGTTAATCTGATGATCCGCTGATTCGACGTAATGTAAACGTAGCCTAAGGCTTGGTTAGTTTGTAATATTTTCAGCTGTGAGCAAAATATAAAAAAAAAAACTAATCACAGTCATGAGTTTTGTTTTCATGTCCTGATCTGTACAGAGAGAGAGAAAAAAAGAATGTGAGTTTCACAAAACATTTTATCTACTTTGTACATCTGCTCACTTAAAGTGCATATCCTGGACCAAATTCGTTTTTTTTTTTAAATATGAAAGTATATCCCTTTACACACTCATCCAGAAGGGTAATTTTGCACAAGGCCATCTGTCTACAGCAGAAAAAAAATAAAATAACAAAACGTGTCTGGAAAAATCCCAAGGGAGTCTGGAGCCAGATTCGTGACGTCACCTGCGGAAGCGCCAGCAGGCTGCAAGAGCTTGCACGGTTTTAGTGCACAGCCTGTGTAGACCAAGTTTAGCAGCTAGCGATTTTGCATTGAAATATGGAATTGTCACCTGAATGCAATGATACTTCACCTTTAGATGAAGAATGTAATGAGATGTCAGAGTCGGGGCTTCATCTGTTTGGATTTGATGATGATTCAAGTAGTGAAGACGATGGAGACGACACCGGGGATGTAAATAATACATGTGAAGTAAGTGTATTATCGCCCAGCGCTTTCGTGTTGTTTACTTTTGTGTGTGTCAATAAATAACATTATCCGTGTACCACACAAACACAGGAACACCTAATTTAGAGTATCGGCTCTCTTATTTCTTACCCTGGCAACAGTCAACTTGTGAATTGCCGATTTTCTTGGTCTTTTTCTCGGCTCTGCTTGGTCCTCGGCTTTGAGGGCCTCAGTGGATTTTGCACTTCGCCTTCTGTCAGGGAAGACGAACATGGCTGGCTCCTTTGGTGACGCTGACACAGATGGAGATGGTGTTGCTTTGGGTATTCTAACAGACGGAACTGCGTCTTTTTTCAGCTCAAGTTGCCTCGCGAAGCCCATTTCCCACTGCAAATAGTTCTCAAAGTCATCGGGCCTTGTGAAGTGAGCCCTGCATATGATGCTGTAGTCTGTAGCATGTAGCCCATTTTTCCGGGTGCCTCACACGAAGTGCTCCCATTTCTCTCTCGTTGCCCGGTCTTTTGGGAAATGATGAGTACTAATCCCATCAAGAATGGTGTTGCTACACCCTTCTACGATACATCTGTTAACCATTTTAATAATTACGTGGTAATGTTGAAGAAATTTGCAGAAAACCAGCAGGTCATTTTCTCATAAACAAACCAGCGCTGACGTAGGATTCAGAAGGAGGCGTCCCGCACGCGACGTCACGAAAATCAATGTTTGCCGGGAAATCCAAATGCCAAGTTTTTTCAGAGGCGGACCAATTCGCCTCAAATGGATTGATTTCAACTGAATTTTTCTGGTATTGCACAAGGTAAAAAAATTGCACAAAATGCTAAATGTGACAGATATTTGACCAAAGTTTAATATAAAATAGGCGAATTACATTGATCTTGCTCCTGAATTTACCCGTGATATGCACTTTAAAACTGTCATAATAGGGCCAGGTCACTGAGGTCAACAAGTTAGTCCCACATAGAAGACATCAACTGAGTTCAGTGCTGTGTCATGCTCATCATGAGAAGAACTCCTTGCCTGCCCAAACTTTGAGACTGTTGTGGCTCCTCCTAGAAGGGATGAAACATAAAGACTAGGGCTCTGCAGTTTGCCTCCTGTTGTTTTGTCTAAGAAGTTGTTCAAGTGTTTGATGCTACCCTTTAATTTGCCAAATAATACTATTTGGAAAGATGCCCCAGACCTTTAATTTGTACTTGAAGGTATGGTGATGTAAGGTGATCCCAAAGTGATTCTGAATCTAAAATTTGCTATTCTGGACTGTCTAACATATCCTTTTCTTTTGTCAAGTTGTCAGGATGAAATGGTTCCGGACTGAGAGGCTGATGAGGTCCACTGTGAGGTGAACCTGCTACGAGAGGAACTTATCTGAATCTAGCAACAGCTAATTTATATTTGTGACACAATGATGAGGGATAAGTAGGATCAAGAAAAACAAGTGGTTTGCCAAGGTATTTCAAAATGTGCAAGAGTGTGTTGGTGTAGTTATGTTTACCAATAACATGCAATCTGTGTTTCATGAGAAGGGGTACTCGACACTCTTGAGAGTTCTTCCTTGTAGTTCTCTAACAACAGGGTTTATGTCCCTTTGTTTTTGTTTTCATAATATAAAATAAATTTTTCCATTGCTGATACCAAAGACATGCATAAACAGTTGTTTTTCAAATGTGGATTTTTTTTTCTTATTTTACTGTTTTAATCTGGGATGACAATATTCAGTCATATTACTCAGCAACCTTACTTATTGATTTTTTTTGTGATCTACGAAAAAACAAAAATGTGTCAAACTGACTGAGTAATAGACAAACCATTTTATAGATCAAGTAACTTCCTTTTCTTTTTTTTCTTTTCTTGAGAACAAAGAGAGGTCTTGATTTTTGCCTCCCCCATGAATACACATAGGAGAAAAAAACCCTGAAATGTTCTGCCCAAACAAAAATGACAGTGAATATTCCATTTGAAAGGTGCAACTGTGCATTTATTTCCACTTTAACCCTTTGATGCAAAACATGGGTCAAAAGTGACCCGACTGAGTTTTTATCTTCTATATCTTTGCAATAAATTAATTCCATCATTCAGTATTCAAGGTATTCCTCAATTAACTTGTTTTTAATCATCATACATCCTTATTTTATTTTTTCCTTTCTTACTTTTTGAATAAAAACCCTTTTTGTATCACTACCCTTCTAATGCACAACATGGGTCAAAAATGACCTGCATTCATTTTCCAGCTTATTTCATGTATGGCTGAGTGTTTCTATGATATACTTTTGAAATAAATTCATTTTGTCATTTATTTTTCCAAATATGCAGTAAATATCTTGTTTTTGTTTAGCACAAATCATCATTTTTATTTTTCCTTTCTTAAGTTATGAACAGGCGGCACGGTGGTGTAGTGGTTAGCGCTGTCGCCTCACAGCAAGAAGGTCCGGGTTCGAGCCCCGTAGCCAGCGAGGGCCTTTCTGTGCGGAGTTTGCATGTTCTCCCCATGTCCGCGTGGGTTTCCTCCGGGTGCTCCGGTTTCCCCCACAGTCCAAAGACATGCAGGTTAGGTTAACTGGTGACTCTAAATTGACTGTAGATGTGAATGTGAGTGTGAATGGTTGTCTGTGTCTATGTATCAGCCCTGTGATGACCTGGCGACTTGTCCAGGGTGTACCCCGCCTTTCGCCCGTAGTCAGCTGGGATAGGCTCCAGCTTGCCTGCGACCCTGTAGAACAGGATAAAGCGGCTAGAGATAATGAGATGAGATGAAGTTATGAACAAGCACAGCTTTTGTAATTCTACATCAAGTGGGTCAGAAACGACCCGCATGCATTTACTACAGTGTTTGGTGGGAACTGTGAATTGTGCTTGTGTCAGACATTTCACAGCTCAGCGCAGCGCCCTTTGCCCATCTAATACATGTAAGTAATGTTTTTCAATTGTTCTAACATTACCTTAGAAAAAAATTGATTATGTTTAGGTTACCTTGACAGTGAGTAGATTACTTGTCAGAAAGTTACAAGTAATTATTATTAGCTACCTAGCTGTTGACATATTCTACTTTAGTTAGCTAATTTTATTGTAGTTGGCTTAGCTAACTATAGTTAATAAATAAATAACTGGCCCCATTCACTGCTAAAGTAATTACTTGAAACTAATTATTATTATAGTATTAAGACATTTAATTTTAAAACACACTTGGATGACCCATGTGTAGTAATATAAAAAGTATTTTTGTTCATAAAGTAGGAAAGAAAAAATTAAATTAATGATTTGTGGTAATTAAAAACAAGATATTTAAAGAATACTTGGAATATTCAATCATAAAATAAATTGATTTCAAAAGATAGAGCAAAGAAAAACTCAGTCAGCATGAAATAACCTGGAAAATGAATGCAGGTCATTTTTGACCCATGTTGTGCATTAGAAGGGGTGTGCATATGTTTTGCATCAAAGGGTTAAGTGTAGCAACAAAATGTAGAGCAGTTTTCACAATATCGTTAAGTGATATGTCTACCAAAATACTGAGTCTAAAACCATAAACTGCTGTTAAGATCAGTACAGTCAGTACAATTAACTACTGAAATGAACATATATCTTGCACTCTTTGCTCTCTATGGGAGCTCATCAAATGGAAGCAGCCTTAAAAGGAAAAAGCCTGTTTTGAACAAACTTGGCAGACAATAAAAAAAAAGGTTTTTGTGCTTCTGTAGAAGTAAACATGAGCAGATCCAGTTCTCAAACACGGACAGGTACTATAACAACAGTACTTCTTGGTAAGCATTACGTTAACAGATAGAACTTTGAAATGTCCAACTGTACCCTCAGAAAAAAAAAAGATGCGTTATTGATTACAAATTTAATTTCACAATTTCATTTTGCCAAGCTGTTGTTCTAGATATTTCAACCTTATATTTTCAGGAGTACATTCATCTCAAAGTTAGCCATCTGCTCTTGTTATTGACACGTTTATTATTCTAAATTTTGAAACCCTAAATACATATTCACTCAAATTTAACTCCACCTTTCTCTTTTCATGTTACAATGGCTTTACCTTGTGTGTATATGTTGAATAGATCGAAACAATACTTTTCATGCATCCATCAATCATTTTCATTGTGTGGCTTGGTACCAGAGACATGAACTTGACTAAGCTATGCTGAATTTATAGGAGCTTTTAGCTAGCAGTATATTGTCCATTTCAGTGCATATTTCTGGGTAGGAAGTGTATGTCCATGACAGCTCCAAAGCTGGCCCACAGGTATACGCTACTGGTTGTCGTGTCAATCCATCTACAGGTGTAAACAAGACCTTAACCTTGTTAACACAGATAACATCTGATCCTGTGACAAACCTTAACATTCTTCTGAGTCCTGAGTCATTCAGTTCTCCGATGTACTTTTGCAGAAAATGAAAGCTTTGGTGCTCTGCTTGAGTTGTAGGAGATGCATCCAGCAACTTCAAAAGCTTTTTTGTTGTTGGCTCTTATCTTCATACATTTGTAGGACTTTTTGTGGGCTCCCAAATGCTTCTCTGAGGAAATGGTTTGCAACTAATGACATTTTTCCTGTTGCATATCTTGGTTTCTGGATCAACTGCTTATGTGCCACTTTTATGAGGATGGCTTTTAAATTCTCTTGTGTTAGATGTGTTGTTACGTTCAAGTGCTCCAAAAGATGAACTAGTTCATCCCTGTCCTCATGTAAAAGATCCTCTTGTAAGGCAGTGGTTATCAGATCCCTCTCTGACTGACTTAAGTATGTTAGGACTGGGACTGTTTTGGCCTCTAGAGGCCGCTGTTATTTCCTTTTCATGTCATGTTTGTTTTGGCCTCTAGAGGCTGCCACTGTTCCTGTGTCTTGTGTTTGTGTTGATTGTCTTCATTAGTGTCACCTGTTTCCCATTTATTGTGTGTATAAATACCCCTCTGTTTGTTCCCTTGTCACGGAGTCTTTTTCCTATGTTGTGCTGTTATGTTTAGCTCCAGTTTCCTCTGTACCGTGTTCCTTGTCTTTTTGGTTTTGCACTTTGCTTTGCTTTTTGGACCTAAGTATTTACTGTGTTTTGGATCTTCTGAGCGTTCAGCATTTTGCCTTTCCTTTTGTTTTTTTTTCATTGGATTGTAAATATTGTACATAGTGTAAATAAACTGTTTTTTGATACTCTACTTTCGCCTCACG
Organism: Neoarius graeffei; assembly: GCF_027579695.1. Classification (NCBI taxonomy): domain Eukaryota; kingdom Metazoa; phylum Chordata; class Actinopteri; order Siluriformes; family Ariidae; genus Neoarius; species Neoarius graeffei. Next base: position 45,797,021 of record NC_083571.1, on the reverse strand, counting down.
CCTCTGCACTTGAGTCATCCCCCTGGTGGCCCAGTGGGGGTTTGCTGGATTATCACACCAGTGACCTGGGTTTGAATCCCAGCAAAACCCTCACAAAGTACAGCAGAAGCCTTTCAAAGAGCATATGATCTGTGACTGCATTCTCACCCAAAATCAGTGCCACTGTTGAAACAGAGGGAAAGTATCTATGGTTTTGAAATCCCTTCAGAAGAATTCGACCATTGGATTTCCACTCTTCTTTTTGCCATTTAGAAGACAGTGATGGAACCTTCAGCTCCTCCCCTTCAGCTGTGTGGTCTATAAACTCAGTTCAAAATGCAGCATACATGTCTCTTGACACGCCATCTGCATCAGTTCCTTTTTCATTGATGTAGGTGTATTTGAGGGGGTGTTTGAGGAGTGCTGGATACTTAAACTGGCTGATCATCTCCTCCAGAAGATTGACCCTGTGAAATTTTATGGTGACACATACATCATCATATGAATTTGTAGAACTGCTTGCTCCATCAGCCCCAGATGCAGTGTCTGGAGTAATGAGTGGTGTGCTTGTTGGGGGAAGTGTGACGGATGCGAGGACCAGCTCATCTCCTTCAAACTGCAGGCTGGATTGATGCATCAAAGTGTCATCCAGTTGACTAGCCATTGGTTCTCCAAGAAAGGGGCCAAACATCACCTCAGATGTGTTTGATAATCCATCTGCATCAACATCCTTTAAATCTGGTGACAGGATGACAACAGTTTGAGTTGCTTGCTCATCTTTCTCATGTGTGTCTCTCTGTTGTACAGCATTGTTCATATCTGATTTTTCCTCAAAATATTCTTCATCATCCTCATCTCTCAGGCTCTTAGTACACAGGTAAAATCTTAGCACTCCCATTCTTAGTGACGTGTACAATTCCCCTACTGTGATATCTTCATCAAATACAGCTTTCGCTTGATAATCTAATGTCATGACTGAAAGTCTCAAATCTTCTAAATGTACATTTTCCATTTGGGAGGAAAAGGTCTTTAGCATACTGTAATATGTCAGCTTTTTTGGATTCTTTGGGTATATCAAGGGTCCTTGTTCCCCTGCTTTGTGTTTTCTCACTTGATCCTCATGAATCCATCCCAACTCTACTTTTCTAGTCTTTTTTTTCAGTCCATTTGTTGTTTCTTGCATAACTTCTTTTCTGCATTGGCGCAAAAGTCTCCTCATGATCAGACTTATCATTACTCCCATCAATGCCCAGCTTCTTCTTTAGTTTCTCAAGCAGTGATTTTTTTTTATTCTTTTGCACTTGTACCTTTATTTTCCAAACAGAAGCATCTTGCAGCTATCTGATCTCCATATGATGGGATGTAGCCAGCAAATGTCGTCATCCATAAAGTCAATGACAGGCATCAATCTGTCAAGACAGACATCATTATTACAACTCTATTACAGAAAAACTGGAAACACCTACAGCATCCTCTCACCACACCCATGTGCACACTCACACTCACACATATGGTGGAGGGGGGCAGGGGGAGGGGCTACCATGGCTACCCTTAACAACTGTTCTGGAGTTTACAGTTGTGTACTTTGTAATTCTGTTTAAAAATACTATGCAGTTTTAAATAATAATAATAATAATAATAATAATAATCCATCCTTGCGGCGGCACGGTGGTGTAGTGGTTAGCGCTGTCGCCTCACAGCAAGAAGGTCCGGGTTTGAGCCCCGTGGCCGGCGAGGGCCTTTCTGTGTGGAGTTTGCATGTTCTCCCTGTGTCTCTGCGTGGGTTTCCTCCGGGTGCTCCGGGTTTCCCCCAAAGACATGCAGGTTAGGTTAACTGGCGACTCTAAATTGACCGTAGGTGTGAATGTGAGTGTGAATGGTTGTCTGTGTCTATGTGTCAGCCCTGTGATGACCTGGCGACTTGTCCAGGGTGTACCCCGCCTTTCGCCCATAGTCAGCTGGGATAGGCTCCAGCTTGCCTGCGACCCTGTAGAACAGGATAAAGTGGCTACAGATAATGAGATGAGATGAGATCCATCCTTGCCAAATGCAAACTTCATCAGGTAATGACCACCTAAAATTGACAAGGATGGGAACAATAAAAGAAATGCCCCCTTCCAGGTTCTTTGTGTATGTTTAGGAAGTAGACATCATGGTTACACCCCACATTGTCTTACAATAACCCATTTGAAGTTTAATCTCATTGCTTATTTTACTTGTCATGAAATCTAATGACTTGTTTTGTCCTTGTCATCTACTCAGTGCCTCAACACGAAAAGGTAACCTACTGGACTACGGTACCGGAACTGGCTACCATGGTGAAGTTAATTTTAGAGTGGATATTCGACAACCATTCACTCTGGATCCAATGGCGTTTCACCCATTGTTAACAGTAACCTCATTTTCCACCAGTAAAGGCATTCACTTCTGGGCCATTTCTGGGCCAAATAACACAAAGACTGTAAACACACCTGTTAACTGTCCAGCAAGGTGTTACTATACCAGAAACACAGCAACTACACTGCAGTCAAGGATGAAAGAGTGACCTGCAGCACACAATCTCCGATTGAAGCATCTTACACCAGGGCTCTGACACTTACAGGAGCACCAACTGGGGGATGAGAGTTTGCCCGACAGCGAACTGATCACTTTTCCCCCGTGTGTGTGTGCTCTGTGACTGCAGGTGATGATGATTGCTCCCTGCAGTTGAGTGTGGCCTAAGTCTGAACAGAAAGCTAAACTTGGCTGGCAGTGTAAGGTGTTAGTTGCCTTTTTTATTGGGTATACCCGCATTTAAAAATGAGTATCTAACCTGAACTAACTTTACTGCGGATGGCTAACTGGCTAGATGGCTAAGTTAGCTGACCTACACCAGCCATAAGTAAAGTTGGATGACCCGTAAAAGCAATGAAATTCATGTTATACAATAAGTGGGCAATGGAAAAATACACTTACATGTTCTTGTTCCGGGCATGAAAAACACTCTTCTGGAACATCGCAATTTTGTAAAAATGCTGGTTCACTGCAAAAGGCTGCTGGGTCACAAGCAGAGTACCATATATAAATTATCACATTTTAACATGAAATGTTATACCAAATTATCATGTTGTAACAGGAAACATTTCACGTTATATGTTTACTGAAACATTTAATGTAAAAACATGAAAATATATTGTTATAACATGAAAAATATATTGTTATAACAATAAACTTTTCACGTAATTAGGAGATACTGATTTTTATTTTTTATTTTTGGTGTGTGTGTGTGTGTGTGTGTGTGTGTGTGTGCGACAGACAGCAATATGCTTCCATAAAAATCCCAGAAGATCAGCAGTTGTAGAAATACTCAAACCAGCCCATCTGGCACCAACAGTCATACCACAGTCAACATCATCCATTCTGCTGGTTGATGTGAACATTACTTGAAGCTGCTGGACAGTATCTGCATGATTTTATGCATTACACTACATTTATGCAATGTGTAATACATTTTATGCATTACACGATTGGCTGATTAGATAATTGCATGAATGAACAGGTGTAGAGGTGTTCCTAATAAAGTGTTCTGTGAGTGTATACATACATACATACATACATACATACATACATACATACATACATACATACATACGATGACCAGGGTGCATTTAGAACAGGTGTTTACTGAACATTTTCAAGCAATACATGTAAGCAGAAACATTCACGAATGCCTTAAAATAAGAGGACTTTTAACTCTTGCATGTTACTAGAGTATGTGCATGCATGCATTTTCACTGATAAAATGTAAAAGGCTAGTTAAATAATCAGATGAACTGAGACAATCACATTCTGAAGCAAATTAAATAATCTTACACTGGTAAATTAAATGCACAATACAAATTACATGTATGAATCTAAATGCAGGTAAACAACAAGTGTTGTTTTTGTTGTTATGTAGCCGAATGAGAGAGTCGTGTCTTACCCGTCTGTGTTCTCGCTTTTGAAGGCTGAGCTTGTGGCCGATTGTTTTGAAACAATCTGACTTTCAGTTCTTCGTTCATTCACTTCTTCCACGTAAGGGTGAGATACTGCTGCTGAGGCAAGCATATTCAGCTGGGGGGGGGGGGGGGAGAGAGCATATCCAGCGCAGAAGTCTGATGACTGATCCACTCATTCTCCATACTGAGTACTCTGCCATTACTGCTCGGCTCACACTCTGGGAGAACTGGTGCAACTGAACTTACTTTCCTTTTCTTATAGTCTTCTTTTCTTAATTGCTGGTACTGTACCCTCTTTCAATACGGGCTTATAGCCAACGCTCCTCAACAGATCAGAGGTTTCATACGAGTCCTCAGTAAAATGTGCAGTAGACGCCCAATCCGTGAATTTCTCGCAAAACGCGTCCAAATCTTTGCAGTTTGAACATTCTTGGGCCATGAATGCAACATACAGTAAATCCACCTTCTGTCGTGTTGCTGCACCGGCCAGCAACACATCTACATGGCATGGTGATAAATTAGCTCAAAATGGAAGCTCGGAGTTGCAGTCAGCTCTGTGTTTTAGTATAGCGGAAATGGCGATGAGACCAATAGCCTTCCTGCTGTGACGTCACAGATGTCAAGGTAATTCACTCAGACCGCTACCTATATGAATCACTTTAATCGTAAAAATTACTATATTAGATTTATTGTTAATGCTTAAAACTATTCCTATGCCATTCTTGAGGTCTCAAGGCATTTATAAACAAAAAGTGAAGCCATGGTTCTGCATATAAGCTTTAAGCCCTACTTGAACTGGATGTGTTTTATGTGAGGCAGTGGTATAATGTACAGTGGTGCTTGAAAGTTTGTGAAACCTTTAGAATTTTCTATATTTCTGCATAAATATGACCTAAAACATCATCAGATTTTCACACAAGTCCTAAAAGTAGATAAAGAGAGTCCAGTTAAACAAATAAGACAAAAATATTACACTTGGTCATTTATTTATTGAGGAAAATGATCCAATATTACATATCTGTGAGTGGCAAAAGTATGTGAACCTTTGCTTTCAGTATCTGGTGTGACCCCCTTGTGCAGCAATAACCGCAACTAAACGGTTCCGGTAACTGTTGATCAGTCCTGCACACCGGCTTGGAGGAATTTTAGCCCATTCCTCCGTACAGAACAGCTTCAACTCTGGGATGTTGGTGGGTTTCCTCACATGAACTGCTCGCTTCAGGTCCTTCCACAACATTTCGATTGGATTAAGGTCAGGACTTTGACATGGCTATTCCAAAACATTAGCTTTATTCTTCTTTAATCATCCTTTGGTAGAACGACTTGTGTGCTTAGGGTCGTTGTCTTGCTACATGACCCAGCTTCTCTTGAGATTCAGTTCATGGACAGATGTCCTGACATTTTCCTTTAGAATTTGCTGGCATAATTCAGAATTCATTGTTCCATCAATGATAGCAAGCCATCCTGACCCAGATGCAGCAAAACAGGCCCAAACCATGATACTACCACCACCATGTTTCACAGATGGGATAAGGTTCTTATGCTGGAATGCAGTGTTTTCCTTTCTCCAAACATAACGCTTCTCATTTAAACCAAAAAGTTCTATTTTGGTCTCATCCATCCACAAAACATTTTTCCAATAGCCTTCTGGCTTGTCCATGTGATCTTTAGCAAACTGCAGACAAGCAGCAATATTCTTTTTGGAGAGCAGTGGAAGAAGAAACCTTTGTTTGTCACATGCACACTTCAAGTACAATGAAATTCATCCTCTGTATTTAACCCATCTGAAGCAGTGAACACACACACACAGACCCAGAGCAGTGGGCAGCCACACTAGAGCGCCCGGGGAGCAGTCTGGGTTAGGTGCTCAAGGGCACTTTAGCCCAAGGCCGCCCCACATTAACATAACTACATGTCTTTGGACTGTGGGGGAAACCAGAGCACCCAGAGGAAACACGCAACATGCAAACTCCACACAGAAAGGCCCTTGCTGGCCGCTGGGTTCGAACCCAGAACCTTCTTGCTGTAAGGCGACTGTGCTAATCACTACACCACCGTGCTGCCCCAAAAAAGTATACTCATGCCAGAAGTGGGATTCGAACCCACGCCTCCATTCAGAGACCAGAATCCTCATGCAGTGAGGGAAGGACTAAGCCTTGAGTCTGGCGCCTTAGACCACTCAGCCATCCTGACACTGGCTTTCTTCTTGTAACCCTGCCATGCACATCACTGTTGTTCAGTGTTCTCCTGATGGTGGACTCATGAACATTAACATTAGCCAATGTGAGAGAGGCCTTCAGTTGCTTAGAAGTTACCCTAGGGTCCTTTATGACCTCGCCGACTATTACACGCCTTGCTCTTGGAGTGATCTTTGTTGGTCGACCACTCCTGGGGAGGGTAACAATGGTCTTGAATTTCCTCCATTTGTACACAATCTGTCTGACTGTGGATTGGTGGAGTCCAAACTCTTTAGAGATGGTTTTATAACCTTTTCCAGACTGATGAGCATCAACAACGTTTTTTTTCTGAGGTCCTCAGAAATCTCCTTTGTTTGTGCCATGATACACTTCCACAAACATGTGTTGTGAAGATCAGACTTTGATAGATCCCTGTTCTTTAAATAAAACAGGGTGCCCACTCACACCTGATTGTCACCCCATTGATTGAAAACACTTGACTCTAATTTCACCTTCAAATTAATTGCCAATCCGAGAGGTTCACATACTTTTGCCACTCACAGATATGTAATATTGGATCATTTTCCTCAATAAATGAATGACCAAGTATAATACTTTTGTCTTGTTTGTTTAACTGGGTTCTCTTGATTTACTTTTAGGACTTGTGTGAAAATCTGATGATGTTTTCAGTCATATTTATGCAGAAATATAGAAAATTCTAAAGGGTTCACAAACTTAAGGGCACCACTGTAATTATTGCAAGTACAAGATTAGATTAGATTAGATTAGATTAGATTAGATTAGATTAGATTAGATTAGATTAGATTAGATTAGATTAGAAACTTTATTGTCTGTTCTTCAGTAAAAAAAAATAGAAATTTGTCTTAGACACGACTTCAACAGAAATTAAAAACACACAAACACATTCACACACAGCAACAAATAGTGCAACCTATTTTGTGCTGTTTAGAACAATTATTGCAAAGGGGATGAATGATTTCTTATAGATGTTTTCCGGGCCAGTGGGGTTCTGTATTGTCTGCCAGATGGCAGCAACATGAAGGAGTGGTGCAGGGGGTGGGAAAGGTCTTCAGTGATAAGGGTGGCTTTCCTCATCACTGAGTGCCTCTACAGCTCAGTCAGAGGTAGTTGGGCTGTTCTGGTTATTTTACTGGCCTGATTTATTATGCGGGAGAGTTTTGTTTTGGTGGTAGTAGTGAGGAACTTGAACCAGGTTGAAATATTGTAGATGAGAGTGGATTTAATGAGTGATCTATAAACAAGTGTTAAAATGTCTTTGCTGACATTAAAAGTCCTCAGTTTCCTAAGCAGGTAGAGATGCTGTTGTGCCTTTTTGTAGACAGAGTCAGCATGTTGTGAAAAGGACAGGCAGGTGTCGATCTCTATCCCAAGATACTTAAAAGTCTGTACCTGCTCCACCAGCTGACTGTGGATGCTGAGCGGTTGGAACAAGTGCTCTGGGTTTTTCCCCCTGGACCCACAGCACAGTTCCTTCGTCTTTGAGATGTTCAGCTCTAATGAGCTTTCAGCAAAGGTTTGGACCAGGGTGTGAACGTCCTGCTGATAATGTTGCATTGCCTGGGAGTCAGTCAGATGGGCTACCAAGGCCATGTCATCCGTGTACTTTAAGAGAGTCATTCCTTCTCTGCTACAGGAGTATAGACAGAGAAGAGAATGGGAGACAGAACACAGCCCTGGGGCAGCCCAGGGGCGTCACTAGGAATTAAGCTTTACTGGGGCACTGCCCCCCCGACACACACAAAATGCCCCCCTGCCCCCCCCCACACACAATGCACCTTAACATTCCTGTCCCCAACCTATGCAAAGTGGATAATTCTCATGCTCTCGTGGATGAAGTTATGCGAGGAATAGGTCAACGAGACAGAAAACACATCCCAGTCCCCAAAAAAATTTATTGTTGGCATTTGGGCTTTTAATGCATGCTGATGCTAAACGTGTCACCTCAACTCTCACGATTCACGAACTTAGCTGGTTAGTTATGACTGACTAGCACATAGCCTACAACCTTAATCTTACCTCTCTCACCCTCCTCCTCATCTGTCACTGTTTCCCTGCCCTGTCTCTGCTTCGTGAGAAGAATTGTCTGATATCCATCTGGAAAAGTAATTTAATATCATTTAATTCGATGTAGTTTAATGGGTTTGTTAGAATATGTTTTGCTTAGTTTTGTTGCAAAAACTTTGCGCTACCTTAACTCATCCAGAGCCCGTTCTCTGACTCATCCAAAGAGTAGACTCATCTCTCCAGTTGGCTAAATGGACTCATGTCATGCCGCACGCACGCAATGTTTACAGTGAGAATCTCCCAGACCAATCAGAAAATTAGTTAGAAAGAAGCGGCGATAGAAGTTTGAAACACACTCTGTCCTACAACTTACAGTAGATAAATGATCTGGCAAAGAAACTAGTTTGTTACGAAAATCTTTCAACATTTTCTTACTGGGGCACAGCTGATTTTTACTGGGGCACGTGCCCAGAGCATTTTTTAAGGATTTTTCACTAGGAGACCAACTGGTCTGGGCAATACAGTCATAGGCCCCAGAGTCCATGCGGCTGCACCGCTACGGCATATTCTGTGATGCAAAATGGTTCACCAATCACCATACAGACAAACACACCACAGTGACTACACAGCTATCAAGAGCAATTACCAAGCACAAATGTTATGTCAAAGACACTCAAAGTTACACAGTAATGACATCGGATTCTGACATCAGCCATCTCAGTAACCAAATTTTAGTTTTGTTTTTCTTAACCAACATGATCTTGTGTGTATATCTTATAACATAGATCTTCGTTTTGCTTGTTAAATGTATACTTACATGGTACTTGGTTAATTAATTGCAACTGATTGAACCAAATGATAAAACATAACTTGGTTTAAAATTTGGTCTCCCAGCGAAGCTGGTTTGGCATTGACTAGGAGACCAAATCTGGCCACTGGGAGACCATTTGGTCTCCCAGTAACTATGTTAAAAAACGCTCTGAGGTGACGTGCCCCAGTAAAAAGGCCTAGTGACACCCCTGGGGCAGCCCTGTCTTTAAAACCATTGTGCTGGATTTAAAACCGTTTAAAAACACATGCTGTGGTCTGTCTTTTAAAAAGTCCTTTATCCATAAAATAAGTGCAGGGTCGACCAGGAGATCAGAGAGGCAGTGCAGCAGAGTGTTGGTGTTAACAGTGTTAAAAGCAAGCCCAGGTTTGAGATTTTAATCTGAATTACTACATGAAATATCATCTCATCTCATTATCTGTAGCCGCTTTATCCTGTTCTACAGGGTCACAGGCAAGCCGGAGCCTATCCCAGTTGACTACGGGCGAAAGGCGGGGTACACCCTGGACAAGTCGCCAGGTCATCACAGGGCTGACACATAGACACAGACAACCATTCACACTCACATTCACACCTACGCTCAATTTAGAGTCACCAGTTAACCTAACCTGCATGTCTTTGGACTGTGGGGGAAACCGGAGCACCCGGAGGAAACCCACGCGGACACGGGGAGAACATGCAAACTCCACACAGAAAGGCCCTCGCTGGTCACAGGGCTTGAACCCGGACCTTCTTGCTGTGAGGCGACAGTGCTAACCACTACACCACCTTCACTGCAAAAACTCGGCTTACAAAAACAAGAAAAAAGTAATAAAATGAGGAATATTTTACTTAAAATAAGCAAAATTATCTGCCAACAGAACAAGAAAATTTGACTTGGCAAGATTTTTAAAAACAAGTACATGTATCTAACTTTAGAAACCCCACAGATGACTTAAAACTAGTGTAAGCAAGTAGATTTGTACTACTCACTTTAACATACGAGATACTTTGTCCCCCAACCAACAGTTTGACTATTTCATCTGGGCATATTGGTGTGGTCTGTTTAAGTAAGTGTTTATACCAACTGAGACCGCCAAATAAATCAAAATCAAAACAACAAACCAATCCATTTTGTAGCCTATATTTATTGCCAGATTGACAATACAACAATTCATTTCATTTCGTTATCTGTTTTGTGTTAAGAGATTAAAAGAAAGGATAAGATGCTTGAAATAAGAAATTCTGACTTTGACAAACTTGTCATGATTAATATAACACCGATGAAATTACGGTAATTCTCATTTTAAGACAGAACTTACTCATAACCAGTAATAAAAAATCTCAATAACAAGTTATAATACCAGGGCGGCACGGTGGTGTAGTGGTTAGCGCTGTTGCCTCACAGCAAGAAGGTCCGGGTTCAAGCCCCGTGGCCGGCGAGGGCCTTTCTGTGTGGAGTTTGCATGTTCTCCCCGTGTCCGCGTGGGTTTCCTCCGGGTGCTCCGGTTTCCCCCACAGTCCAAAGACATGCAGGTTAGGTTAACTGGTGACTCTAAATTGACCGTAGGTGTGAATGTGAGTGTGAATGGTTGTCTGTGTCTATGTGTCAGCCCTGTGATGACCTGGCGACTTGTCCAGGGTGTACCCCGCCTTTCGCCCGTAGCCAGCTGGGATAGGCTCCAGCTTGCCTGCAACCCTGTAGAACAGGATAAAGCGGCTAGAGATAATGAGATGAGATGAGAAGTTATAATACCTTATTAAGATAATTGAGGTAAAAAATGCTTAAAGTGCCATTCCACCATTGGATGTATTCTTTGGCATAAAATACAATATATTTTGACAACATATATAAATGGTATCACTAGATAGAGAAATCTTTTAGCTTCAAAATGATATATCAAACATAATTTTTTGACAATGACAAGTATATAAATTTTGCGACCAAAGTCACCTACCCTTTTAATTTCCGCGCGTGATGTCATCGGCAGGTTCCCCTTCTTGTGTACCATGTGACGTGTGACGTGGCACATATTATCAGCAATGGCGGATAGAACGCGATAAAAATAATACCAATAAATCTAGCTAATACCAATAAATCTAGCTAACTGAAAGATTAACTCAAAATTTTTCGCAATTTTTTTGGCTCCCATATACGAGGAGAAATGACTCTCTCACTTTGGGGGTTTCCTGGTCTAAAAATAGACCGACACGTGGTACACAAGAAGGGGAACCTGCCGATGACATCACGTTTCACTACCGCGCGGAAATTAAAAGGGTAGGTGACTTTGGTCGCAAAATTAATATACTTGTCGTTGTCAAAAAATTATGTTTGATATAACATTTTGAAGCTAAAAGATTTCTCTGTCTAGTCTCATCTCATTATCTCTAGCCGCTTTATCCTTCTACAGGGTCGCAGGCAAGCTAGAGCCTATCCCAGCTGACTACGGGCGAGAGGCGGGGTACACCCTGGACAAGTCGCCAGGTCATCACAGGGCTGACACATAGACACAGACAACCATTCACACTCACATTCACACCTACGCTCAATTTAGAGTCACCAGTTAACCTAACCTGCATGTCTTTGGACTGTGGGGGAAACCGGAGCACCCGGAGGAAACCCACGCGGACACGGGGAGAACATGCAAACTCCACACAGAAAGGCCCTCGCCGGCCACGGGGCTCGAACCCGGACCTTCTTGCTGTGAGGCGACAGCACTAACCACTACACCACCGTGCCGCCCATTATTATTATTATTTTTTGTATTCCAGGCCATGTTGGCCCCGCAGGTCTAATGAGCAGGCAGGTAATGTGTCCAAAAGAGCTCTCACTAAGGTGGTCACTGAATGTAAAATCCCAGCCTCAGACCTGTACCAGCATCCTATATTTTAAGTAAGTGGCAGACTGAATGGGATAAATGTCCCAAAAACAAATTGCACGAACTCAACCCTGCTATCAGTAAGACACTTTGATCCTCAATTAAAACCAGGGGGAAACCGGAGCAAACCCACGCAGAACATGCAAACTCCACACAGAAAGGCCCTCGCCGGCCCCAGGGCTCGAACCCAGGACCTTCTTGCTGTGAGGCGACAGCGCTAACCACTACACCACCATGCCGCCCCTTGGCAAGCAAATAACAAGCATATTTTGTCTTGATTTAAGATATTTAATCTTGGTTAGATTTTACTTTTTGCAGTGTAGTGAAATAAGAGAAATTTAGAATGAAAGTTTATCTCAATTCACAGTCCATGGTGCACCTGTTTTTGCCTTCAGCATCTCAAGACCTGCGTTCCTTCTTGTGCGCATGCGTGTGGAGAGGACTCTCGGACTGCATGCAGCTTAATCATACTTCCGGCAGGTGGCAGAAGTCAATAGCTGAAGCTTGCTGAGTCCTGATACCGTTACTTTAACATTAGGGAGTCTATGTAGGGAGCACGGATACATTTGGTATACAGCTCACATGCTCTCGCATCCATACACACACACACACGAGTCATAGAAGGGTGATGGAGTAACAGCAGAGCATCTTTATTCTGGTACCACCATATATGGATTTTGGACTTCCGGAAGTTCGTTTGGACCGGTCTGAGAGACAGGCCGTTAGGGATGCAGGGTCCAGCAGGGACTGACTGACTGACTGACGCGTTAGCTTAGAACCGGCCTCAGAACTCAAACCATGTCGACCCGGATGCCTTTACCCACTGTAAATGAGCGAGAGACTGAAAATGTAAGTATGGAAGAGCAGATCTGAATAAATATTCCATGTGTTTGGGGTGTTTATGTGCGGTTCTGTGAGCTAGACAGTAGACAGAGCGTTTGCTGTGTCACTGCTGAGAAACGTTTGGGTTTGTTTGGTTTAATTTCAGAACATGAACCTCTGGAATCCTTGGGAGAAGACTCGGTCTGAGTGTTATTATAAACAGGTTATTCTGCTGTAGTTAAACAGTCACTAGGACAGTAGTTTTCTATGTGACGTCATCTGAGTGTGTGGCGTGCAGGTGCTACTTCCTTCCTGTTCAGATGTTAATGAGGCGCTCGTGCGCATTCTGGAATTAACACGTTTGTAGCTGTTAATTAAACTGCTGACATTTTGACCTCTTTGTTCGGGATGAAACGTTGTGCTGAGTAATGAGCGCTGATGGTCCTGGAGGTTCAGGATACAGGTGGACACATTCACAATATGAGAACTACTGGGTGAGGAGCCAATCTCAGATGAGTTTGAAGAAGACGTAGGGTGCATCCTGGACAGGGCATCAATCTATTGCAGGGCCAGCACTGATGCACCTTTTCGACCAATAGGGAACAGGTTCTGTTCTGATTCTGGGTTCGAGTTTGCATGTTGTCCGTGTGGGTTTCCTCCGGGTGCTCCGGTTTCCCCCACAGTCCAAAGACATGCAGGTTAGGTTAACTGGTGACTCTAAATTGACCGTAGGTGTGAATGGTTGTCTGTGTCTATGTGTCAGCCCTGTGATGACCTGGCGACTTGTCCAGGGTGTACCCCGCCTCTCGCCCGTAGTCAGCTGGGATAGGCTCCAGCTTGCCTGCGACCCTGTAGAACAGGATAAAGCGGCTAGAGATAATGAGATGAGATGAGAACAACCATTCATTATCTGTAGCCGTTTGTGCTTGTTTCGGAACCTGAAAAGTTGGTTCCCAGCTGGAACCAAAATATCGCTTGTTTATCCAGCATGAATCATGATGACATCAGTGGGCGTGTCATTAGTGTGCTGAGTAATGAGCGCTGTTGGTTCATTAGTGCTGGTCCTAGAGGTTCAGGATACAGGTGATGGGTCATAAAGGAGTGGACACATTCACAATATGAGAACTACTGGGTGAGGAGCCAATCTCAGATGAGTTTGAAGAAGACGTGGGGTGCATCCTGGACAGGGCATCAATCTGTTGCAGGGCTGGCAGTGATGCACCTTTTCAACCAATAGGGAACAGGTTCTGTTCTGATTCATGCAACAAAATTTTGAACCGTCAGAGCATCCATCCATTATCTATAGCCGCTTGTTCTGTACAGGGTTGCAGGCAAGCTGGAGCCTATCCCAGCTGACTATGAGCAAGAGGCGGGGTACACCCTGGACAAGTCGCCAGGTCATTGCAGGGCTGACACATAGACGCAAACCCGTCAGAGCATTTTGACCAAAAATAAATTGTTTCGGAACCTGAAAAGTTTGTTCCCAGCTGGAACCAAAATATCGCTTGTTTATCCAGCATGAATCATGATGACATCAGTGGGCGTGTCATTAGTTTGGAGACGAAGCTGAGCGCAGCAATGAAGAACACAATGGAAAAGGATACATCTTCAGAAAAAGATGGACCTAAAACAAATTTCTGCAATAACAGAGAAAAAGCTCACGGGTAATCAGTGCATACTGCCATCTTGCTACTACTATTTACTCCCATTGTGAATTGTGCAACGCTCTCCGTTAATGGCACATCCTTGATTACATCGGGTTTGCTCAAAAACTGATGAAAATGTGGGCCGGGTCACTAGCTGGCACCAGGGTTCAAAGAATCCTGAATGGGACCAGTTCGAAAACCTGTTCGTTGGTGGTCACAAAGGGGTAAGAGAGACAGGCAGCCATTCGCATTCACCCCTGTGAGCAATTTAGAGTAGCCAGTTGACCTAATCTGCATGTCTGGACTGTGAGCGGAAACCTGAACACCCACAGGAAACCTATGCAGGCTTGAGGAGAACACGCAAACGCCACACAGAAAGGCCTCAGTCGACTGGCAGGTTCGAACCCAGAACCCGATTGCTGTGTGGGACTGTCTCCATCTAAATATGATGTCACCAAGTGGGTATAGTTATATACCGTAGCTAAACCCAGGCTTTGACAATATCTGCTTTTTCAGTATGAAGGCTGTGGATCCTCACACCTTTTCTGCTCTTATTCAGTCCTCTCCCATTTTTTCTGCCTTTAAGCTTTCTTGCCTTGGTAACGTTCTGTCTCTTTATAATAGCAGGAGCTCTGCTGTCCTCAGTATTCTTCTCCTAGATTTAAGTCCCGTATTTGATACTGTCAACCATGACTTACTCATTTCCTGTCTATCTGCTCTTGGGATTACTGGCTTGGCTCTTGACTGAGTCATCTTATAAGTTACTGATGGATCTTAGTTTGTCATCCTCTGGAAGTATATCGATTTTCCAATGGCACTGTTTCTCATGGTGCTTCCCAGGGATCAGTCCTTGACCACGTTCTCTTTCTTATTTACATGTTTGCCAACATGGACTTCATCTATACTGTTACGCCGATGACACTCAGCTTTATGTTGGCACCAAAACTACCTCCACCCTGTCACTCACTACCTTAATATTGTATATATGTCATATCAAACATTGAATATGTTCTAATTTTTTAAAGGTAAAAAAGTTCTACTCATTGGCCCAGAATTCATCTCATCTCATTGTCTGTAGCCGCTTTATCCTGTTCTACAGGGTCGCAGGCAAGCTGGAGCCTATCCCAGCTGACTACGGGCGAAAGGCGGGGTACACCCTGGACAAGTCACCAGGTCATCACAGGGCTGACACATAGACACAGACAACCATTCACACTCACATTCACACCTACGGTCAATTTAGAGTCACCAGTTAACCTAACCTGCATGTCTTTGGACTGTGGGGGAAACCGGAGCACCCGGAGGAAACCCACGCGGACACGGGGAGAACATGCAAACTCCGCACAGAAAGGCCCTCGCCGGCCACGGGGCTCGAACCCGGACCTTCTTGCTGTGAGGCGACAGCGCTAACCACTACACCACCGTGCCGCCCTGATAAATAATTTTATATTTAATTATTTACAAAATATATAAAACTGTTCTAACACATTAAGAAGATATAAAATGTAATAAATACTATATATCTGCAGTTAGGCGGCACGGTGGTGTAGTGGTTAGCGCTGTCACCTCACAGCAAGAAGGTCCTGGGTTCGAGCCCCGGGGCCGGCGAGGGCCTTTCTGTGTGGAGTTTGCATGTTCTCCCCGTGTCCGCGTGGGTTTCCTCCGGGTGCTCCGGTTTCCCCCACAGTCCAAAGACATGCAGGTTAGGTTAACTGGTGACTCTAAATTGACCGTAGGTGTGAATGTGAGTGTGAATGGTTGTCTGTGTCTATGTGTCAGCCCTGTGATGACCTGGCGACTTGTCCAGGGTGTACCCCGCCTTTCGCCCGTAGTCAGCTGGGATAGGCTCCAGCTTGCCTGCGACCCTGTAGAAGGATAAAGCGGCTAGAGATAATGAGATGAGATATCTGCAGTTTTGTTTCAAACTGGACCTGGCTATGGAAATGAAGTTTAGGATGTATGTAAAGCTATGGATTTTAATACGGGGGCTGCAAAAGTAGGTAAACAGTAAGGATTATTCCAGTATTACCAGTATTATAACAGTGGTGCTAGGTTTCATTTAATACTACAACCCCGATTCCAAAAAAGTTGGGACAAAGTACAAATTGTAAATAAAAACGGAATGCAATGATGTGGAAGTTTCAAAATTCCATATTTTATTCAGAATAGAACATAGATGACATATTAAATGTTTAAACTGAGAAAATGTATCATTTAAAGAGGAAAAATTAGGTGATTTTAAATTTCATGACAACACCACATCTCAAAAAAGTTGGGACAAGGCCATGTTTACCACTGTGAGACATCCCCTTTTCTCTTTACAACAGTCTGTAAACGTCTGGGGACTGAGGAGACAAGTTGCTCAAGTTTAGGGATAGGAATGTTAACCCATTCTTGTCTAATGTAGGATTCTAGTTGCTCAACTGTCTTAGGTCTTTTTTGTCGTATCTTCCGTTTTATGATGCGCCAAATGTTTTCTATGGGTGAAAGATCTGGACTGCAGGCTGGCCAGTTCAGTACTCGGACCCTTCTTCTACGCAGCCATGATGCTGTAATTGATGCAGTATGTGGTTTGGCATTGTCATGTTGGAAAATGCAAGGTCTTCCCTGAAAGAGACGTCGTCTGGATGGGAGCACATGTTGCTCTAGAACCTGGATATACCTTTCAGCATTGATGGTGTCTTTCCAGATGTGTAAGCTGCCCATGCCACACGCACTAATGCAACCCCATACCATCAGAGATGCAGGCTTCTGAACTGAGCGCTGATAACAACTTGGGTCGTCCGTCTCCTCTTTAGTCCGAATGACACGGCGTCCCTGATTTCCATAAAGAACTTCAAATTTTGATTCGTCTGACCACAGAACAGTTTTCCACTTTGCCGCAGTCCATTTTAAATGAGCCTTGGCCCAGAGAAGACGTCTGCGCTTCTGGATCATGTTTAGATACAGCTTCTTCTTTGAACTATAGAGTTTTAGCTGGCAATGGCGGATGGCACGGTGAATTGTGTTCACAGATAATGTTCTCTGGAAATATTCCTGAGCCCATTTTGTGATTTCCAATCCAGAAGCATGCCTGTATGTGATGCAGTGCCGTCTAAGGGCCCGAAGATCACGCGCACCCAGTATGGTTTTCCGGCCTTGACCCTTACGCACAGAGATTCTTCCAGATTCTCTGAATCTTTTGATGATATTATGCACTGTAGATGATGATATGTTCAAACTCTTTGCAATTTTACACTGTCGAACTCCTTTCTGATATTGCTCCACTATTTGTCGGCGCAGAATTAGGGGGATTGGTGATCCTCTTCCCATCTTTACTTCTGAGAGCCGCTGCCACTCCAAGATGCTCTTTTTATACCCAGTCATGTTAATGACCTATTGCCAGTTGACCTAATGAGTTGCAATTTGGTCCTCCAGCTGTTCCTTTTTTGTACCTTTAACTTTTCCAGCCTCTTATTGCCCCTGTCCCAACTTTTTTGAGATGTGTTGCTGTCATGAAATTTCAAATGAGCCAATATTTGGCATGAAATTTCAAAATGTCTCACTTTCGACATTTGATATGTTGTCCATGTTCTATTGTGAATACAATATCAGTTTTTGAGATTTGTAAATTATTGCATTCTGTTTTTATTTACAACTTGTACTTTGTCCCAACTTTTTTGGAATCGGGGTTGTACCATAAAATAATGACACATAGCAAGAAAGGTACTTGGAAAACACCAAGGACATAGCCGAGAGGGAAATACAAACCTTTCACCAAGTGATCACTGCAAACTCGAGCATGCTTCGACTCGGCTCCCTTCGATTTCAGTGTGAGGTTCAAAAGCCACCTTTCTCAACGCCTTTTTGTGAAATCCTGTGTTCGTTCAATCCTGTGTTGAATACAATATCAGTTTTTGAGATTTGTAAATTATTGCATTCTGTTTTTATTTACAATTTGTACTTTGTCCCAACTTTTATGGAATCAGGGTTATAAAAATATATTGACCGATTCATTAAAAGCAGAAACAAAGCTATAAGAGTAACTCAGTTCTTACAGGTTCATGATAGTAACAGAAAGTTGTGAGTTTAAAAACTCAGCATTTGAGGAATTTTCAATTTGTGTCAATTCGGTTGTCTTTTAAAGATGAACACAAATGTTTCCCATTAATTACCTAGACTATGGCAGCCTGCCATAGTCTAATTTGTCCTGCAACAGTTCCATAATGAACCAAAAATCTCTTTACACGTCTCATTATAACATGAACGTAATGTGTTTTGCCCTGTTGCAATATTTGGCATGAAATTTCAAAATGTCTCACTTTCGACATTTGATATGTTGTCTATGTTTTATTGTGAATACAATATCAGTTTTTGAGATTTGTAAATTATTGCATTCCGTTTTTATTTGAGTGATTCCACGCTTATGGGTACTGAAATGGGGACATGAACTTATTTTTAAAAATTCACCTAAAACCATTTCTTTTTTTTTACCATCAGGTCACAAAACATGTAATCTTTAATGAATGATATGTTAAAAGATAACTTTAATTTTCTGAGATGTAATAAAAACATATTTATATGCCAAAGTCAGAACGTAACAGAAGTGTTGTGGACATATATATTCTCAGTTTTAACAATGTAGAATTACTTTTTGAAACATAGGAAGGTGATGTTTTAGCAAATATAATTAATAAACATGTGTAGCAGAATAAACATACACATTCTTTCAATAAGATTAACATGGTATATAGCTAGATTGTAATTAATTTGTAACAGACGCGAGATGGACAATCGTAACAGAAGTAATGTAACAGACATCATTTTGGAACTCATAGGCTTGACTTTGGCATATAAATATGTTTTTATTACATCTCAGAAAATTAAAGTTATCTTTTAACATATCGTTCATTAAAGATTACATGTTTTGTGACCTGATGGTAAAAAAAGAAATGGTTTTAGGTGAATAAGTTCATGCCCCCATTTCAGTACCCATAAGCGTGGAATCACTCATTTACAATTTGTACTTTGTCCCAACTTTTTTGGAATCGGGGTTGTAAATCTGATGGCTCTGATTCCCACTAGAGCCATGGCAAAAGATTACCATAAATGCTACTAGGTCACCAGGAGATAAATCAACGTTTCGCTGTTTTGCTACCATTCCTGCAGGACACCATGACAGCATAATAGCAGAAAATATATGGTTTTCAGTGTGAGTGGGAATAGGATGACAGATGCAGAAACTCTGTTGCATACCTACATATCCCAGCTCAACTAGTGTAACTATATCTCTTTAACTGTGGATCCAGTTTAAAGCCCTTCTATTTGCATATAAAGCCCTACATAGCTTGGCTAAATTCAGGTGATTTTTATGGTGTGCATTTTCAGTGGCCTTTGGTATGAGAGAAGTCATCAAATGAGAAACTACTACTATTTCTTGTTCTTCTTCTTATTATTATTATCATCATCATTATTCAAACGCCACTGTGGTGTTGTCAGTTGGCACTTGTATGTGTAACCCCCTAGGGATTCCTGAAAAGGTAGCACTAGCCACAATTTCTTCAATTCAGTTCTCCAAAGCTTCCACTTTTTCTACAGCCCCCCCCAGGGGACCCAGGATAGAATAGGTCCCCTGCACCCGCTTGCTGATCATAAGAGGCAACAAATGGGGCAACTTGTTTGCCATGAGTTGCAACCCGAGTCAGTGGAGGAAGAGGTTCTAGCTCTTGAGGAATGTGTTTTGCTGTGGCTACCCCAAGTCCAACACAGTGCTTTAGCTCCTACTTCAACACTCCACTGTCAACAAACCCGAGTGAACATGTGAGAGTGGCATAGGTCGCGTTAACCGACAATTGTCCGCCATTGACGGATTTTTTTTAGCTATGACGGAAAAATCTGAAGGCCGTCGGTCATTTTGACAGATGTTTACCATTACCAATAACAATAATAGCCTAATAATAAAACATAATGAAACACACAATTGAAATGATTGGCAAGTTGTGGCAGAGTTTTCTTACA
Organism: Neoarius graeffei; assembly: GCF_027579695.1. NCBI lineage: Eukaryota > Metazoa > Chordata > Actinopteri > Siluriformes > Ariidae > Neoarius > Neoarius graeffei. Next base: position 45,776,690 of record NC_083571.1, on the reverse strand, counting down.
TACAATATACATAGTCTTCACTGCCGTCACTTTCAACCTGAGCCGGCGTTGCGGCGAGTCTTGATGTTCAGTGCATAGGCTACTCATGTATCCACTGTAGCCACTGCGCAAGGCTGTTCGCCCCATCGCACTCCTGACCGCGCTCTGACTTTTCTAACCACTAGCACAGTGAGATGGATTAATGTTTCCCTTCTCTGCAAAAGACATGTCATTTTTGCTATTAAAAAAAGAGATGCATTGGGTCGTTTGTGTCGTTTCCCTGCCTGTATGTCTTAATGCAATAGCGCTCATTGAGGCTAGTTGTTTTCTTGTTTTTAAAATGAAACAAATGTCGATTTATTGTATTCTTCCCCAGCAAGCTTAGGAAGCTTAGGAACATCACTGCTCGAATATCTGCTAAACTATCATTTTAATGAGAGCACAGGTAGACAAACTAGCATTTAAACATAACTTCGTTTTATTTAAGACCTTCCGTGTCAGGTTCCAGGCTCCGCCGAGCCGAGCCGACCCCCACTATGACAAATTTAAGTAGCCTACGGAAGAATCTGAAGGCCGTGCGTGATTTTGACAGATGATGATCAATTTAAGTAGCCGTTGTTCATGGAAGAGGCATGGACTGGATGCATTGGAACGCGTCTGTGACCACTACGGGTCACCGCGGGGTGCAGCTGCACCACTGGTGCAGAAAGACCGCATGCTGCAGGATTTCCTCCCTATGAAGAGAGTACTAGCAGGGTCGGGAAATCCAACTTTCAGAGGCTCTTGCCGGCTTCTGATCACTTCCCTGGGAGAAATGTTTCCCGACTTCAGAACTTTGGCTGAAGTGGCGCTGGTTATTCCAGTGTCCAGTGTCGCAGCAGAGCGCGGGTTCAGCCTTCAGAATAAAATTAAAACATCAATGAGAAGTCGTCTGTCCGAGGCAAAGACGCAAAATTTAATGACAATTGCCTCGGCAGCAGTCTCCATTGACGACTTTGATTATGCACAAGCGAGCTCCCAATTTAAATCCATGCGGGCCAGAAGGAAGGTTTGAGCTCACACAAACGGGTCAAATTAGATCGTCACTTAAATCGTTGTAGTGGACTGTTCATATTTGAACTGCAATTGTCTTGCTACGTTGTAAAATAACATTGTTCATATGCCCGTTAAGGCACAACAGCCGCAATGTTTTTAGCGGAGTGAAAATGGGTTCACAAGTGACCGAACGTCAGAATCTCTGTTCATCTTTTTGCATCATAAATACATAAATAAACGATTAAATAATACAAGCTTGTTCTGTGAATTAATTTTTAAATGAAAATGAGTCCATGAAAACACAAGTTATTAAATATATAGCATTTATAGCCTATATACACTGTCATTTAAAAGTTAAAATAAAATGACAGATAATAATGGACAATGACGGAATTTTTACGACCCTGTCCGTCAAAATGACGGACAATGAAAAAGTCTAACGCAACCACTGGAGAGTGGGGAGGGTGACAGCATCCATACATCCCAGTTTACCAAAACACTATGCCTGAAGCCCTTCCAGATCTACTCCTTTCCCTAATAAAAAGCTATTAACAAAAGGCTTGACTAAACAGATGTGTTTTCAGCATAGACTAAAACACTGAGACTGTGTCTGAGTCCCAAACGCTACTTGGAAGGCTGTTCTGTAACTGTGGGCCTTTGTAAGAAAAGGCTCTGCCCCCTGATGTAGTCTTCACTATATGAGGTACCAACAGATAGCCTGCACCTTTTGATCCAAGTAGGTATGGCGGGTCATAAAGGACCAGAAGTTCACACAGGTACTGTAGCGCGAGACCATTCACTGCTTTATTGGTCAATAATAGTATTTTATAATCAATGCAAAATTTGAAGAAGAAGCAGCCAAGAAGCCTTTATTTGTCACATGTACACTCAAGCACAGACTGAGGTGGGGTTTACATTAGACCGTATCAGCGGATCATCAGATTAACGTTTTTAAAAACGATTAGCGTGCACACAGCAACGCCAATACACGGATACCCTAATCACATGACTAATTCGGCACGTAAGTTGAAATGTGTCAGTGCGGCTCATCGCTTCCTCCTCAGCGGCTGCGCTCCAAATCACTCCGCCCTGAACAGCGAGTGCCCTCTGGAGGGTGCGCACTCCGGCCCTGCGCAGCTCACAGAGCACACAAGTTAAGCGCACGAGCAGTGATTCGGGACTGAGCCGCTGTGCGCAAGTCACTTACCACTTGCAAGTGGAAGGATGGCAAGCCTAAAGACAATCATAACTACACAATGGGCAGTATTTGCATCAGTATTTGCAGTATTTTCATACTTTTATACTCTTTAATGAAAGGTGATACAAGGCGGAAGTCCGCGCCGTTTTTCAGCAGTCGCGTCACATGACCAACGCCAGCGAATCAGGAAGGTGGATGTCACAGTGACGTTGTCCAATGACGACGCCAGCTAGAGCTCAGCACAGCGTATCCGCATATTCTCAATGTTTACACAGCACCGGACCAGACACAATCTGGATTGAATATGTGGACCCTGACGGATTCCCGTTTCCCGGCGTTTCCAGGCGTTTTAATGTAAATGGACAGTGCATCCGCGAAGAAAACGAGACAGATATGGTCTAATGTAAACTTGGCCTTAAGCACACAGTGAAATTTAATCTCTGCATTTAACCCCTTCTAAAGCGGTGAACACACATATATGCGCGCACACACAAGTAAGCAATGAGCACACACACATACCCAGAGCAGTGGGCAACTATGCTACAGTGCCTGAGGAGCAGTTGTGGGTTAGGTGCCTTGCTCAAGGGCACTTCAGCCCAAGCGAATGTAATGTGGATAAGATAGGGGTGATGTGGTCATATTTTCTAGTTCTAGTAAGGACTCTTACTGCTGCATTATGAACTAACTGGAGCTTGTTTATGCATTTATTGGAATACCCAGACAGTAAGGCATTACAGTAATACAGCCTGGAGGTAACAAAAGCGTGAACTAGCTTTTCTGCATCATGTAGTGACATTGTAATATATGGCTAAGAAATACAGTGTCCTCATTTTCCTTGTCTACGTCTGTGTCTTTGTTTCCACATGGAATTAACCCCAGTGTGCATGGGAAATACACTTATGACTGGCAGTTCCTTCTAGACATTGGAAACTAGAGCCATTACTTGGACAAACTCTGGTGGGGAGAGATCAGTGCACTTGGCCTGCTATGACCAATAGGCCCCAACGTGTCCTTAGACTTGCCATCAGACACTATGCTGAGGAAGCTTTGCAAGCAATGTACCGGACACAGAAGCGGAGCAAATGCAGAGGAGTGCAGGCTAGGCTAGCATCTAACCTGACCAGGCCGGCAGTTCCATCAGGAATGCTAGCTAATGTTCGATCACTGGACAATAAAATGGACCACATCAGACTTATGTGAGCTTCACTATGGAATGTGAGAGACTGTTGTGTCTTCGTGTTTACTGAGTCATGGCTAAATGGCAATGTTTCGGACACCACAATTCAGCTGTAGGGGCCATTACTGCACAGAGTGGACAGGATAGCTTTGCGAACTGGAAAGCTATGTGGAAGAGGCCTGGCTGTATATGTGAGCAAAGCATGGTGCCAAGACCCTCGGGTAGTTTCTCAGGACTTTTCCCCACATGTAGAGTTCATGCTTGTGAAATGCCACCCATTCTGCTTGCCACAGGAGCTAAAGCGGTCTTGATAGCTGTTATTTATGTACCACCTACCTCTGATGTGATGGAGGCTAGGAGTGAACTCTACAATGCAGTCAGTGAGCAGCAGACAGCCCATCCTGATGCTTTTTTTTTTTGTAAATCATTGCAGGTGATTTTCAACCAGGCATGCCTTAAATCTGCACTAAAAAGATTCCACCAACATGTGAACTTTGCAACAAGTGAAAACAACACTCTGGACATAATCGACACAAACATTAGGAACTCGTAAAAGGCAACACCCTTCCCCCACATGGGCAACTCTGATCACCTAACTGTTATACTAATGCCTGCATACAGACCAAGGATGAAACAGGAAAAAACATTTCTTAGGGAAGTCAGACTGGCCACAAGGTGCTATCACTGCACTGCAAGACTGTTTTGAAACCACACAGTGGGATGTGTTCAAGGAGGCTGCCGCGTATGACATCATTGACTTGGAGGGGTACATGGAGTCTGTCATGGGCTACATGAACAAGTGTATCCAAGATGTGACTACAGTGAAAACTTTCAAGACCCTGGCTGTCTGGGTTTTTGATTGGCACGAGTCTTGAAAGTTTTCACTGAGCTGCTAAAGGCCTGGAGTGCTGCCTTCAGATCCGGGGATGCTGTTGCATTTAGACTGGCCAAAAGCAACCTATCCTGGGGTATTGGAGAGGCTAAGAGGAAGTATGGGCAGAGTCTCCATGACCACTTCATGAACAACAAGGACACATGTCGCTTATGGCAAGGCTTCCGAACCATCACAGACGGCACATCCAACCCCCAAACATACCATAGTGACCCCTCCATCCCAGACAGGCTCAACCACTGACACATGCTTTGAGGCCTCCAACAACACGATAGCACTGAGGGTGACACCAGCACCCAGTGAACAGACTCCATAGCTGTCCCCAGACAAAGTGAAGAGAGCCTTCTCCAATGTCAATCCCAGGAAGGCAACTGGCCAGATAACATCTCAGGTCATGTTCTCAGGGATTGTGCAGAACAGCTGAAGGCTGTTTTCACAGACATTTTTAACATTTCCCTCAGCCAAGCATCAGTGCCCACCTGCCTTGAGCACTAGTTATACCCATGCCAAAGAAACCCATCCCAGCCTGCATGAGTGGCTTCAGTCCCGTGGCTCTCACTCCAAATAGTGATGAAGTGCTGTGAATGTCTGATCATGCAGCACATCAAGGTTTGCCTTCCCACACATTTATAACTTCCACAGTTTGCATACAGAGCCAACAAATCCACAGATGAGGCAAATTACCACCACCCTTCACCTGGCACTGTCCCATCTGGAAAATCGTAATGCCTATGCCAGGCTCCTCCTCATCAGTTTCGGCTCAGCCTTCAACATCATCCCACAGCAACTGGTGGAGATGCCGAGGTCACTGGAGGTGGACACTGGCACTTGCAACTGGATCCTGGACTTCCTGACAGAGGCAGCAGACTGTCAGAGTCGGCAGCCACACATCAAGCTCCATCTCGGTGAGCACAGGTTCACCCCAGGGATGTGTTCTGAGACCCCTGCTCTTCACCCTTCTGACCCATGACTGGACAGCCAGTCTCAGCAGCAACCACATCAGGTTTGCTAATGACACCACAGTAGTGAGTCTCATCACCAAAAGTGTTGTGACAGCTGACAGGACGGATGTGGAACGACTGGCAGTGTGGTGCAACAAACACAACCTCTTCCTGAATGTTGACAAGACCAAGGAAATAATCCCCTGCACCCCTTCTGGAAGCTGAAGCAGGCTAGCCTACCCATCCCAGCCCTCACCACTTTCTAAAGGGGTATCATTGAAAGTGTTCTGACCTACTGCATCACTGCCTGGTTCAGATCTTGCACAGCATCTGAGCAAAAACAGCTCAACAGGCTTGTGAGAGTAGCAGGGAAGATCATTGGTGCCCCTTTCCCAACCCTGCTGGAGATCTTCAACCAGCATTGCATCCACAGAGCCTCCAGCATCATCAAGGACTCCTCCCACCCTTCCCACGGACTGTTTTCCTTTCTGCCATCAGGAAAAAGGTACAGGAGCATCCGTAGCAGGACATCCAGGTTCCTCAACAGGTTTATCTCCCAGGCTGTGAGAGTTCTGAACACTCATGCCCCCATCTACTAGTGCAGTCCTTTACATACCACACCATGGACCTTAATGTAGCAAAAGAACAACCTCAACTAAAATTGTTGGTGTGTGTGTGTGTGTGTTTTAAGGGGGGGGGGCTTCATGTACTTAGGACAGGATTGCTAGCTGGTCTTTTTTTAGTACTTGTGTGCTTTTTGCTTTTTTTTTAGTACTTGTGTGTCTTTTTAGTACTTATTTGTAACAAATTCTTTTCATAGTTATTCATGTACATTTGTTTAGGCTAGGAGGAACTGTATTTTACTCTTGACTGTACAGAAGTGCAGAAAGCAATGACGATAAACATACCTTGACTCTCTCGAATCTTGAATTGCAACAACAAGGTATAACATGTGAAGAGAATAACTTAAAAAAGAAAACCATACCAACTACCAGAAAGAATCCAAGTAGGCTATTTGATTGTATCTGTTGATATTTTCATTCCTAACCCACTGAGATGTTTTAATTGCCAGAAATTTGGCCACAGCTCTGCAGGATGTAAAAATAAGCCAGTCTCCTGCAACTGTGGAGAGGAAGGACATGAGCGTGGCTGTACAAGAACATCCAAATGTAGTAAGGCCAAGAAAAAATAATTGTTTGTTTCCTATTACATCTTGAAAAAAAATAGGGTAGGTAGGTAGGTCTTTTTATTTTATTTTATTTTATTTAATTTATTTTTTTATCACACAAAATACCGGGTAGGTAGTTTTTTTTTTTAAATAAATTTTAGGTGTGGGACAAACAGTGGCACATAGTGGGGAAGTGTCATTCTGTGACTCAACCATCCAGAACCAGGCCTAAGAAAACCAGTGAAGCTTGTGGAATACAGGATTCGGAGCCCATGGATAAAATATGGAGTGCTCGGACGCTTAAAGGAACTATAAACATAACAACTACAAATGTTGAACCTTAACTTTATTAGGAACACTATGGCTGAATCCCATTTCACCCCTTGGACCAACCCCTTGGCCCTTCCCCTCCATTTTGCGCGTTCACGTGAAGGGGTAGGGGTATCCCAATCCCAGTTAACGCGGAGGGGTAGGGGAAGGGGGAGGGCTTCTGTACCCCTCCAAACGGAGATTTTCCTGGAGCTGACTCCGAACGAAGGGGTTTGAGTGATTTCCCACAATGCCATGTGGATTTCAGCGAGATTTCATGCGGATTTCAGAAAGATGGCGGTTCCCGCGGCGAAAGATTGTCATAAATGTATTTTCTCCATTATTTACGTGTTTTAAGTTGTTATCCAGAGGAAACACGCCGCTTGATTCGCTTTCGAGCTGAGAATGAGCAGCGATTTCTGAAATCCAAGCTGCTGCTAAAAAGCTTTGGGAGTGAGTATTGTTTTCGGTTGCTTGACTGCGTACGTTTTGTTCTGTTATTCTCGCTTTTATTGTTTACATGAGTGTTCTGACACCTCATTCTGTCGGATGTGGTGCACGAAGCGCCAAAGATATCCCATTCAGTGGTGTAGTTAACAAATCACACCCTGCCAGCAGAGATTTCTGGTTCTGGCTCTGACTGTAGCGGCTGGTCGCAGCCAATGACGCATTTGGTCGCGTTTTGCTAATGTAAACGCTGACGGAGGTACGCGATGACGTATGCGATCGTTGAAGGGCTATCCCAATACGTAGGGGTTGAATTTCAAGCCCTATCCCTTGTAGCTCAGTTTCAAGGGGAAGGGCCAAGGGGAAGGGGGAGGGGTAGGGGGAGGGGTAGAAATTAGAATTGGGATTGGGCCTATGTTGTGAACTTGTATGTTTAATATGAATACAAAGAGCATCGTGATATCGATACCGCCGTTAGCCTGGGCGCTGTGTGTATACTGTTTGCATGACTCGTCCAGCGGAGGATGATAATGTTCGTAGAGTTCTTTTACAGTTGAAAACTTATAAAATGAACTTATTGTCTTACAATCTTCCGTGTGGTCGCAACCGATCATGGTAATCGAGAACACTTCGTTGGCCGCCATGATGCCTAGCGTTGTGTACAACACAAGCCGGAGTTTCCCGGAAAGAGGTCATGACGTCAGATTGAGGCCGTGAGAAATCAATGAGTGTTTCTTGTCCGATATATGCGTTTTAGAATTAGTCACTTGTCAGATCGACAATATTATGCAAATCGTAATGCAGATTTTTTTTTTTCAAAATTTATCGTTGGTCGGCGAAAATACATTTTTTTTCTAAACATCTAACAAAAAAGTCTAGGGTCGGGGCATTTTTTAAATGTTCGGTCGGGTAACCGGAAACAAACAATTATTTTTTCTTGGCCTAACCGTCTTGGCAACCATGCACCTTCATCAAAACAATGTCCCGTCTGGATCAAAGAAAAAGAAATTCAAAGAACCAAATGTATAAAGATAAATTACCCAGATGCATGTAAAGAGGTGGAGGGATTTTGAATATTTTCAGCCGTCTTCTGCTTCAGTTGTAAAGCCCGTTATGCACACTGTTGATTGTCAGACAGATTGTGATCAAAAATAAACCACAATTAATGAGTGATATCAAGTGTTCAGGAGCCTCAACTAAAAACAAGACTGTGAGCACCCAAAGTCAGACTACAAGTCAGACCTTAGTAACCCAAAGTCTGAACCCACAAGCAAAACATAATTAGTCATCTAAAGAAAAGAAAAACACAAGGTACCATAGCTGAAAAAAAGGCAAGAAAATAGATTACGAAAGAATGGAAATCCAAAGGATATAGATATGTAAGAAGTCATTACCTCTTGCAGTTGAAGCCTCTCCCCCAAATGCAAGAACAAGGGGTGTGACTTGTTTTACCTACTTGATGTTGCGTAGTCGTATTTGAGCAATTCCAGCGTTATGGACGTGACACTTGAACTCAAAATGGCAACAAATGACCCAGTGCATGTTTTATTGTCTCCCAGTATTTAAACAGGTGTTGCATATTTTAAGGCTGTACCATACTGGAGAAGTGATAGAACAAGAACAATTCCCATAGTACATCTAGGGCATGCCAGAAAATGCCAATAAAAGATGCGTTATGGATGTGACAGAAAAAGTATCACTTTTCTTGGGTGACTGTACATTTTTATCAAACTCTGTGAAATTGTAAACCTAATGTCGAAATGGAGATATCCATTTGATAGAGGGGTCCAAGGTGAATATTAAAAAATCTTTGTTTAAAATATTTTGTATTTCATGCAGAGTTTCGGAAGGAAAAGTCAGCGTTATGGATGTGACGAAATTCCGTTATGGATGTGACGCGTCTGAAATAGACATGGCATATGTTTAGAAAATCAGCAATTTAACCACCATAACCCTTTGAAAAACTCTCTAAATATCAGCTAAAACTATCAAAGTTCTTAAATAATATTTAGGATGGCTATTGTTTTGCTGTTTTGTGGATTTGAGCATACATTTCTGTGGCTTGTGGCAATAATATAGAATTGTACATGATCAAAGTTGATTTTAGCTTGGGTTTTACATTATAAGAAAGAAAGACTGACATATTAAGGTGAAGGGAACAATTATTGTGACAAATTGGTTCAACTTATTCACATCTGTAAAATACAGGCCTAGGTGATATCTCTGGGAGTGGTTTTGATGTATTACATGTTGCTTTATTTTTGCATGGTGAGGTTGACATTTACATGGAATTGCCCATTATCCAGTGGAATTGTTGTGGTTTCAAAGCCAATTTTTCTGAAATGCAGCGTTCGGCTGCTACTTTTAATGCTTTTATATAAACACCTTAGCCCTGCAATGACCTGGCGACTTGTCCAGGGTGTACCCCGCCTTTCGCCCGTAGTCAGCTGGGATAGGCTCCTGCTTGCCTGCGACCCTGTAGAACAGGATAAAGCAGCTAGAGATAATGAGATGAGATGAGATAAACACCTATATACACACTGATTGATCTAAAGTAGATAAATATGTACTGTATTTGCAGCTCTAGTAACTGGACATAATCATCATGGACTGTGCATTTTAGAACATAGTTCAATTTTTACAGCTGAGGCCTGTGCTTTGCTGTTATTACTGGAACATATAGACAACACAAAACAACAGAACACTAATTTTTACAGACTCAGAATCGTGGCTTCAGGCACTTCTTTTTTTTTAAAGACCAATCACCCTTTAATTGTCAGTCTTTTAGACAAACTTGGACTTTTACAAAGACAGAAACTTATTAGTCTCATCTCATCTCATTATCTGTAGCTGCTTTATCCTGTTCTACAGGGTCGCAGGCAAGCTGGAGCCTATACCAGCTGACTACGGGCGAAAGGCGGGGTACACCCTGGACAAGTCTCCAGGTCATCACAGGGCTGACACATAGACACAGACAACCATTCACACTCACATTCACACCTACGCTCAATTTAGAGTCACCAGTTAACCTAACCTGCATGTCTTTGGACTGTGGGGGAAACCGGAGCACCCGGAGGAAACCCACGCGGACACGGGGAGAACACGCAAACTCCACACAGAAAGGCCCTCGCCGGCCACGGGGCTCGAACCCGGACCTTCTTGCTGTGAGGCGACAGCACTAACCACTACACCACCGTGCTGCCCACTTATTATTATTATTATTTTTTGTATTCCAGGCCATGTTGGCCCCGCAGGTCTAATGAGCAGGCAGGTAATGTGTCCAAAAGAGCTCTCACTAAGGTGGTCACTGAATGTAAAATCCCAGCCTCAGACCTGTACCAGCATCCTATATTTTAAGTAAGTGGCAGACTGGATGGGATAAATGTCCCAAAAACAAATTGCACGAACTCAACCCTGCTATCAGTAAGACACTTTGATCCTCAATTAAAACCAGACATGACCATGTGGTGGATACCAGGCGTCAGACTGGGCATTCAAGGCTCACCCATGGCTTTTATTAAAGGGTGAAGAACCACCAGCATGCCATTTTTGTAAGACACCGTTGACAATCAAGCACATTTTACTTTGCTGGCCTGGTTTAAATGCCATAAGGGAATGGTTTCACTCTCAAAATACTTTGGAGGATGTTTTTAAGAAGGTGCCGCCATAAAAAGCGTTAGAATTTCTGTCACATGCATTTTTAAAGCAGCTCATTTAGTTATGAATGTAATTTTGCTTGTTTTAATTATTTATTTATGAATTAACTATAATACCTTTTAGAAACACTCTTGCCATGATATAGCCTCAGGTTCTGACATGGCATATTAAAAAAAAACAAAATTACCCACCCATCCACTACACGCCCAACCAGTCTTGCTGTCATTCCAATTTCCCTTTTTGCAGGGAGAAAATGTGCAACTGACACCTCCATCCATCCATTATCCGTAACCGCTTATCCTGTGCAGGGTTGTGGGCAAGCTGGAGCCTATCCCAGCTAACTACGGGCAAGAGGTGGGGTACACCCTGGACAAGTCGGCAGATCATCACAGGGCTGACACAGCAACTGACACCTGCCTTTGTAATATGAATGATGGGCACTGAGCATTCAACCAACATCTTTCACCTAATCAGTTTTACGACTACAATTGGAAGAAATGCCAAGTGTCCTAGCGTGCATATGGCTGATGTGTGGCCATTTGCAGTATCATGACTGCATTTCATAATTGAGATGGCACTGTCTTCCACCAAGAATGTTTGCATGGCATGCAAGTTGAACCTCCTTCCGTTGAACAGTCGGGTAAGGAGTCAAATGACCCTTTTCCTAATTAACTTTCGCCTTAGTACGTCCAGTACTTCCACGTGCAAGATCAGGATATCCTGGAAGCATGATCATGCACCAATCTAACAAGAAGCATACGTTTTTATTGTTCTGGGTTGCATGGTTGCATTGTTGTGGCCCGTGCTGTATCCTGCGTAACTCCGTCCATCCTGATGTTGCAGTTTCTGAAAACCAGCTTAGTGGGAATAGTGTGTTGGCTCGATATGTTTTCAAATGGCACTGTTTTCCAATGACACTATCTCCCCCCTCCATTTTCTTCCCTACATGGTCACCTGGCAATTCTTTTAACCACTGAAAGAGGTTGAAGGCTAACACAGACACACAAAGCCAACCAATCACATCTTTTCTCTTTAGTTTCTCTTGCTGTGACACAGGGAAGCGTAATACACTTGGAGGAAACTTTTCTAACTATCCTCTTCCACGGCGGCATGGTGGTGTAGTGGTTAGCGCTGTCGCCTCACAGCAAGAAGGTCCGGGTTCGAGCCCCGGGGCCGGCGAGGGCCTTTCTGTGCGGAGTTTGCATGTTCTCCCCGTGTCCGCGTGGGTTTCCTCCGGGTGCTCCGGTTTCCCCCACAGTCCAAAGACATGCAGGTTAGGTTAACTGGTGACTCTAAATTGACCGTAGGTGTGAATGGTTGTCTATGTGTCAGCCCTGTGATGACCTGGCGACTTGTCCAGGGTGTACCCCGCCTTTCGCCCGTAGTCAGCTGGGATAGGCTCCAGCTTGCCTGCGACCCTGTAGAACAGGATAAAGCGGCTACAGATAATGAGACGAGATGAGATGAGATCCTCTTCCACATACATGAACTCACAGATGCCCATGTTTGGCTAGTATCACTGTGATTGACAGGGGAGAAAGTGAGTATGCCACACAGTGAGCACAACCAGTTTTGTTCTCTTGGCAAAGACACTTGCTGTTCTCCTTCCATAGGGCTACTCAGCTGAGTCTTCTTCCCATTTCTGTTCCTGCCAATGCAATGTGGTGAAGGAGCTTACTTACGTTTGGGCGGCACGGTGGTGTAGTGGTTAGCACTGTCGCCTCACAGCAAGAAGGTTCCGGGTTCGAACCTCACGGCCGACAGGGGCCTTTCTGTGTGGAGTTTGCATGTTGTCCGCGTGGGTTTCCTCCGGGTGCTCCGGTTTCCCCCACAGTTTAAAGACATGCAGATTCAGTACAATGGGGCCACTGTAATTGGTGCAAGCTGTTGTGGTTTCCCATGCCATGATGTATGTACATATACAGTTGTGCTCATAAGTTTACATACCCTGGCAGAATCTATGATCCTTTGACCATTTTTCAGAGAATATGAATGATAACACAAAAACATCTTTTCCACTCATGCTTAGTGGTTGGGTGAAACCATTTATTGTCAAACGACTGTATTTTCTCTTTTTAAATCATAATGACAACAGAAACTACTCAAATGACCCTGATCAAAAGTTCACATACCCTGGTGATTTTGGCCTGATAACATGCACAGAAGTTGACACAAATGGGTTTGAATGGCTACTAAAGGTACCGTAACATCCTCACCTGTGATCTGTTTGCTTGTAATCAGTGTGTGCGCATAAAAGCTGAGTTTCTGGGATCCAGACAGACTCTTGCATCTTTCATCCAGCCACTGACATTTCTGGATTATGAGTCATGGGGAAAGCAAAAGAATTGTCAACGGATCTACGGGAAAAGGTAGTTGAACTGTATAAAACAGGAAAGGGATACAAAAAGATATCCAAGGAATTGATAATGCCAGTCAGCAGTGTTCAAACTGTGATTAACAAATGGAGAAATCAGGGGCTCTGTTAAAACCAAGCAAATGCCACAAAGTATCTCGCCTACAATACGCCAAACAGCACAGAGACAAGCCTCAAAACTTCTGGAACAAGGTAATTTGGAGTGATGAGACCAAAATTGAACTTTTTGGCCACAACCATAAATGTTACATTTGGAGAGGTGTCAACAAGGCCTATGATGAAAGGAACACCATTCCTACTGTAAAGCACGGAGGTGGATCGCTGATGTTTTGGGGATGTGTGAGCTCCAAAGGCACAGGAAACTTGGTCAAAGTTGAAGGAAAGATGAATGCAGCACGTTATCAGCAAATACTGGGGGTAAATTTGCACTCATCAGCCCGGAAGCTGCGCATGGGACGTACTTGGACGTTCCAACATGACAACAATCCAAAACACAAGGCCAGGTCGACCTGCCATTGGCTACAGCAGAACAAAGTGAAGGTTCTGGAGTGGCCATCTCAGTCTCCTGACCTCAATATCATTGAGCCACTCTGGGGAGATCTCAAGCGCACAGTTCATGCAAGACAGCCCAGGAATTTACAGGAACTGGAGGCTTTTTGCCAAGAAGAATGGGCAGCTTTACCATCTGAGAAAATAAAGAGCCTCATCCACAACTACCACAAAAGACTTCAGGCTGTCATTGATGTTAGAGGGGGCAATACACGGTATTAAGAACTGGGGTATGTAAACTTTTGATCAGGGTCATTTGGATGTTTTTTGTTGTCATTATGATTTAAAAATAGAAAACACAGTTGTTTATCAATAAATGGCTTCACCCAACCACTAACCATGAGTGGGGAAAAAAGTTTTTGTGTTATCATTCATATTCTCTGAAAAAAGGCCAAGAAAGCAAAAATTCTGCCAGGGTATGTAAACTTATGAGCACAACTGTACATATAGATCTTCCTATGGCAAAAGCTAAATAAATAAATAAATACATCCCACCAAGTGCTGCAGTCGTATCTGCTGCTTACTTCACACAGCATCACAGGACGGTAATGAATACTGAGCAGTATTTTCCTGGTCTGCACGGAAGTTTTCCATCCTGCTCTGAAAATACAAGAGATTGATAAAGTAAGTGCAACATATTAAGAAGGTTAGCGTGCATCTACAGCGCCCGTACTGCCATACTCTGACAAACAATAGGCCACATGTCTATTCCGGTGACGGAAATAACCAGGATGAAAATAGTAACCAATCAAACACAAGACGTCAATTGTTAGCAAGAGAGAAAGGATACGAGCACCATGCTCAACAGTTTTGAATCCATTTACTTAACTCTTTGACAAGATAAGAATGAGAGAGCAGATGAGTGTGAGATAACAAGAATCTTTTTATATCCACATGGGGTCATTACCCTGTGATAGGTACTTGGTCAAGGAAATGCACAAGCACGAATACTCCACCGTTTCTGAAGGAAACACCCCAGTGATCTGGACCAAAAGGAAACAGGACCTACTTTACATTTGTTCTAAGAAAAAAAAAAAACTAACATTTTTTTAGAACAATAAAGTTTGTGTATTTTAAGGCGCGTGTCTTTTCTTTTTTAAATGTATGAGCTAGGCTTGGGCAATATACTGTAGCTAAAAAAATTAATCATGATAATGTTTCATTTCAGTCAATATCAATAATTATTAGGGCTGTAACAATATGCGAATCGAAATCGCGATACGCAGAGCCACGATCCGTATCGCGATACAAGAAGGCAGAATCGCGGTACACCCTTTCAAACTTCTCCTCAGCCCAAAAACAGAGGCGCTTCCAAACTTCAATTTATGAATACTTTACTTTTTATTTAAATTACATTTTAAACTTACTTAAATTACTTTTATTTTTTGATATCTATTAGTAAGTCGTTTTTTTGCCGACCTGCGACAATCTTCTGCGAGTCACGCAACGTCCACACTCGCCACTGGCAGAGCATTCATTTCTTTTAAGCGGTCGCCATTCTGGTTGCGACGCGGGGAGCGAATCTGTAAACAAGCAGCTCATTGGCTGGCTAGGTGTGCCACAAGCCAATCACAATCACTTGACCGGAAAGGCATGCAGTGTTGCCAGATTGGGCGGGTTTAGGTGCTTTTTGGCTGGTTTTGAACATATTTTGGGGTGGAAAACGTTAGCAATATCTGGCAACACTGAAGGCATGTCTGCTTGGGCGGAAGCCTTCTGCGGCAGTTACATTTTGACACGCGAGCAATGTTTCACCATAAAAATTCCGTAATTTCCATCTGTTTTCCGCGATCACAGAAAATCATTGGCCCTATGAGAGTGAGACAGTGAGAGAGCCACCCCCCCAAAAAAAAAAATCTTAACGGATTTACACGATTTGGAAAAATGACTTTTTCAGAACCGAAAAAAACAGAGCTTCCGGCTCAACAGTATTATTTTGAGAAATAAAACAGTCTTTGGATATACATTTGTTCATTTTTGCACACACATTACTCATTCTGGGGCGGCACGGTGGTGTAGTGGTTAGCGCTGCCGCCTCACAGCAAGAAGGTCCTGGGTTCGAGCCCCGGGGCCGGCGAGGGCCTTTCTGTGTGGAGTTTGCATGTTCTCCCCGTGTCCGCGTGGGTTTCCTCCGGGTGCTCCGGTTTCCCCCACAGTCCAAAGACATGCAGGTTAGGTTAACTGGTGACTCTAAATTGACCGTAGGTGTGAATGTGAGTGTGAATGGTTGTCTGTGTCTATTGGCCCTTTTCCACTACCCTTTTTCAGCTCACTTCAGCTCGCTTCAGCTCACTTCAGCCCGACACGGCTCGCGTTTCGACTACCAAAAACCAGCACGACTCAGCTCGTTTCAGCCCTGCTTAGCCCCTAAAACTCGCACCGTTTTGGAGTGGGGCTGAAGCGAGCCAAAGCGAGCCGACTGAGGCTGGAGGCGTGAGCAGACACTCCCCTGTGCACTGATTGGTGAGGAGGCGTGTCCTCACATGCCCACACACGCCCCGCGAGCGCGCTGGGATCTGTAAACACCGCAAACCCGGAAGGAGAATAATTACGAATTACGAGAATTTCTGAAGCCTTATGCGCCTCGCCTCATCTATACGCTCTTGCCAGTATCTGTTGGCGTTGTCGGTGACAACAAGCCACAGCACCAAGACCAGCAACACTAACGACTCCATGTCCTCCATGTTTATTGTTTACTATCCGGGTCGTGAGACTACCGCTTAAAAGATCACTGAATCAGTGACATACAGAGCATCGTGGACGAGTTCGCGGAGCGCAAGGCTCGCCGTATGCCCTTCAAATAATGCGCGCAGTAGGCTATTGATGTTTTATTATGAGCCATGTACAGTATGTCGCCGAATGTTTTTTTGTTTCTGAGTTACATGTTCGTTTGAAGGACTTAATGTACAAAATAACATAGTTGCACCCCGTAGTGTTGAAATTGGTAAACACAGTGCATTCAGTGAGGTTTGCACCGCCCTCCTTTTATTTCTGACTCTTCCTGTCACCGTTGCAGCCTCTGAGCGCTCATTCGTATGCCCTTCAAATAATGTGCGCAGTATAGGCTATTGATGTTTTATTATGAGCCATGTACAGTATCCTAATGTTTTTTGTTTCTGAGTTACATGTTCGTTTGAAGGACTTGATGTACTAAATAACATAGTTGCACCCGGTAGTGTTGAAATTGGTAAACACCGCAGTTGCGGACATTTTGTAGCCTAAAATGATGTTATGATAAGCTTTAATAAAGGGCCCGGTCATTTGCCCCGCCCCCGGCCCGGCTCTGACTTGTTCCGCCACTGTCACTGATGTCACTGTTTGCGCTGCTTAACGACATCACGTGACGTCCACCCACTTTCGCTAACTCCACCCAATGTGTCCACCCACTTCCAGCCAGCACGGTTCAGCGCGGTTGTAGTCGAAATGCAACTTCAATAGCCCCGCTCAGCTCGACTCAGCTCGACTCAGCACGGCACGGCACGGCACGGCTCAGCCGCGTTTGTAGTGGAAAAGCGGCATATGTGTCAGCCCTGTGATGACCTGGCGACTTGTCCAGGGTGTACCCCGCCTTTCGCCCGTAGTCAGCTGGGATAGGCTCCAGCTTGCCTGCGACCCTGTAGAACAGGATAAAGCGGCTAGAGATAATGAGATGAGATGAGATATTACTCATTCTCTGCAGTGGTCTGAATTATTTGTTATTAAATAGTTAATGTAAGTAAGTAAATGTTAATAAGTCAAATTTACTACTTTAAAAAAACATTTAAAAAAATCGTGGGCGTATTGAATCGTGGGTCAAAAATCGTGATACGAATCGAATCGTGAGTTGGGTGTATCGTTACAGCCCTAATAATTATTGATAATTTTAATGACCTTTTTAAATAATTACCAGGAGAGGGGGAAAAAGGTTAAATTTAATGACTTTATGAACTTAAGCGCCTTACTTTCAACGACAGTTTCCTAATTTTCTGTACAGTGTTTCCCACACAGACTCATCTTGGGCGGGCTGCCCAGGAATATTAATGGTATCTCAAAGTATATTTGCTGACCCAGTTTAGCAAATAAATGTGAAGAATGAGTGTTCTGTGAGCGATAGACAAATAATAAAAGTAATGTACTGTATCGCTAAAAGGTACTGTGTTGTGCTGGAACGAGTGGCAAAATATCTGATTACATGAACGGAGAGCTTTCACGCTGTAGACAATCTTAATCAGCGTCCACGTTACATGTTGTCAACATTGCCGTGACAGCATGAAGCGCTTGAGTCCAGTCAACACATTCAGCTTTTTAAATAGCGCTTAGACGATTTTAAAAGAACATTAATGGATCATGTACGTCATCATTATATTACCGTGTCGGCAACAAAAATTAGTAGGCATTTTATTGTTTTTATTATCAGAAATCACAGATACAAATTTAAAAGCAATCTGTGGTTTTTGCTGACGGATGACGTGCACAATTTCTGAGCAGCATAAGCGGAGTAAATTCCAACCTGCGCAGATCACACGAGGTACAGTGGTGCTTGAAAGTTTGTGAACCCTTTAGAATTTTCTATATTTCTGCATAAATATGACCTAAAACATCATCAGATTTTCACACAAGTCCTAAAAGTAGATAAAGAGAACCTAGTTAAACAAACGAGACAAAAATATTACACTTGGTCATTTATTTATTGAGGAAAATGATCCAAGATTACATGTTTGTGAGTGGCAAAAGTATGTGAACCTTGGTTTCAGTATCTGGTGTGACCCCCTTGTGCAGCAATAACTGCAACTAAACGTTTGCGGTAACTGTTGATCAGTCCTGCACACCGGCTTGGAGGAATTTTAGCCCATTCCTCCGTACAGAACAGCTTCAACTCTGGGATGTTGGTGGGTTTCCTCACATGAACTGCTCGCTTCAGGTCCTTCCACAGCATTTCCATTGGATTAAGGTCAGGACTTTGACTTGGCTATTCCAAAACATTAGCTTTATTCTTCTTTAACCATTCTTTGGTAGAACGACTTGTGTGTTTAGGGTCGTTGTCTTGCTGCATGACCCACCTTCTCTTGAGATTCAGTTCATGGACAGATGTCCTGACATTTTCCTTTAGAATTCGCTGGTATAATTCAGAATTCATTGTTCCATCAATGATGGCAAGCCGTCCTGGCCCAGATGCAGCAAAACAGGCCCAAATCATGATACTACCACCACCATGTTTCACAGATGGGATAAGGTTCTTATGCTGGAATGCAGTGTTTTCCTTTCTCCAAACATAACGCTTCTCATTTAAACCAAAAAGTTCTATTTTGGTCTCATCCATCCACAAAACATTTTTCCAATTGCCTTCTCGCTTGTCCACGTGATCTTTAGCAAACTGCAGACAAGCAGCAATGTTCTTTTTGGAGAGCAGTGGCTTTCTCCTTGCAACCCTGCTGTGCACACCATTGTTGTTCAGTGTTCTCCTGATGGTGGACTCATGAACATTAACATTAGCCAATATGAGAGAGGCCTTCAGTTGCTTAGAAGTTACCCTGGGGTCCTTTGTGACCTCGCCGACTATTACACGCCTTGCTCTTAGAGTGATCTTTGTTGGTCGACCACTCCTGGGGAGGGTAACAATGGTCTTGAATTTCCTCCATTTGTACACAATCTGTCTGACTGTGGATTGCTGGAGTCCAAACTCTTTAGAGATGGTTTTGTAACCTTTTCCAGCCTTATGAGCATCAACAACGCTTTTTCTGAGGTCCTCAGAAATCTCCTTTGTTCGTGCCATGATACACTTTCACAAACATGTGTTGTGAAGATCAGACTTTGATAGATCCCTGCTCTTTAAATAAAACAGGGTGCCCACTCACACCTGATTGTCATCCCATTGATTGAAAACACCTGACTCTAATTTCACCTTCAAATTAACTGCTAATCCTAGAGGTTCACATACTTTTGCCACTCACAGATATGTAATATTGGATCATTTTCCTCAATAAATAAATGACCAAGTCTAATATTTTTGTCTCATTTGTTTAACTGGGTTCTCTTTATCTACTTTTAGGACTTGTGTGAAAATCTCATGATGTTTTAGGTCATATTTATGCAGAAAATTCTAAAGGGTTCACAAACTTTCAAGCACCACTGTATTTTTATTTATTTTTTCCCCAGCAGGTAATACCGGCCCTTTCCGCCAGTTACTACCACAAATATATTTAAGATCTGTAGGAAACACTGCTCATTTTCTCACTCCACACTGTTTCTGTTGTCACTTGTCATTGTGCATCTGAACAATAATACCTGTTAAATGACTGGCTGTTTTCCTGTCAGCCATAGCATGCTCCATTATCAAGGGATATGATCTGATAGGCTGTTTATGAGCCAGAGAGGGAGCACGCCTGGGGTTTGTTCATGCAACTAATCTTTGCATGTCCATTATGTGCTTTTCTGATGGTTTGCATTTAATATGTTTAAAGTAGTGCTGTCAAAAATGTCGCGTTATTAACGCGTTAACTTGACTCAATTTTAACGGCGATAATTTTTTTTACCACGAGATTAACGCTCTGTGGCATGATGTAGGTTTTTCATAAGCTTTTGAAACTGCCAGGAACTTGGAACAGAGACTTTGCAAAAAAAACGATAGTAGCTAGACTGTAATGCCCCACACAGCCAGAGTCCTCTGCCTTCCCTAAAAACCCGCGCGGGCAGGGCACGCTAGTAGAGATGGGATTTATGGCTCTTTGATGGGATCCGCATCTTTGTGATCCGTTCTTTGAAAAGAGCCGTTCAAAAGACTGGCTCATTTGGCTCTTTTTAAATATTTATTCAGTTTTAAGAAGACAGCGTCTAAAGAAGCCAGATCCCTCTGAACTGTAAACTCAATGCTATCCCAGAAATCCTTCCTGTGATATGCAAATTTGGCCGCCTCTGATTGGACAGCGCGACGCATCAACAGGCAGAAAGTGTAAAAGTACAAAATGTGTTAAGTGAGCTGAAACAGTAAAGATCAGATTCAATGCAATATTTATCAACGAACAACTTAAAGTTAATATAATAGTGTACTTTATATTATAATCAAGCATGTCAAGCCTACCGTCACTGTGTAACCTATCTCTCTGATTAGAGACTAACTCAAGCAGTAGATCATTTCACTCATGGTTCTCTTGCTAGCCTCGCGCCGGTGCTCGGCTTAGGTTTCACTTTGCAGTGGCTGTGTCAAGACGTGTTATGCTTTGCAATAAAAAAACCAAAACAAAACATTGGTATAAAGCAAGCCCATTCACTTTTTTATGCTGATAAGAGAATTACAATGGTTTTTTATGTGACAAAAATGTGCGATTAAATTGCGATTAATCGCGAGTTAACTATGACTGTCGCGACATTAATCGCGATTAAATATTTTAATCGCTTGACAGCACTAGTTTAAAGGGCTGATGACACGAACATGACTCTATGCAATTTCTTAAATAAACTATACAACATGGCAAACATGTTAGATTTCTGTTATAATTACGTGAAAAGAAGCTGTTGTTACGCGAATATCCAACTTTTAATTGCACAGCGCAAGAAAACTGGGTCCGTGGCTCGCGGCCATGCTGTGACGTCAGCGGAAGAACACGCTGCGGTTCACTGGCTGTTCTACTCAATGGAAATGGCGCATGAAAACGCCGGTGAACTCTCTAGTGCTAGCTCTTCAACAACCAAATACTGGTACTTTAAGCAGTGATCATGATGGCATGATTTTATCTGAATTTAAATAAATGAGATTGATAATAATGTGAATGTTCACAACTAGTACATACAAACTCTGCAGCTTCTGATTCAGCAGCTGCGTCATACTCCGCAAAAACATCAGCAAGAACCTACAATATAAATGGAAATGCAATACACTAAGCTCAAATGACTTTTGGAAAGTATAATTTCTAAATTTTTTCTACATATTCTTGAAGTCGGTCATCGGGGTACTTGCTACCGTTCCCTAACAACGCATGGCAAAGGGTAAAGTGTAGTGTTGCTACGAGTGCTTGCTAAAGCCTCCGGTGGAAGATCCTCCATGTGCTGATAAGACATACAGTTCTATATAACACACAAGTGTCACGATAATCACAAAACAGATGCAAATTGTTAAAATACCTAATTTTTAAGCAATCATGTGTTGATCTCTTCCGAATAGAATCTATGATAGCCTACCCTCTTTACCCTTTGCCTCTCGTTGCTAGGCGGCAGTTACATGGAAGCCACAAGCTTTCACAAGCAAATACATGACTGATATCACGCCGACTTTATGATTACATTTATGATTATCATGAATGTGTACTCTATGATGTGTACTCTATGAGCGCTCTGGAGCGAGTCACTTCCAAGATGGCCGTGCAAACCGCATGGTTACTATTTTTAGCATCATGTCGGAGCACTCTATAGCTCTACGTACCTTTATCTTATGTCGTTTCTCAACACGTTCTGACAGGAGGACTGTCTTTGGAGGAGTCGCCTTGTCCCAGGCGACTGCTGGATCCGGCATAGCTACTAGTAGACCCCCTCCGGAATACTGTAGGCACTGCTGTAACACACGTTTGTGCTGAACTGAACACCCAAGAGATTCCTTTAAGCTGGGAAGGGTGTCAAAGCAATCCAAATCGAAGTGTTCAGAGCACAGGACGGATGTTGGTGAGGGCTCCCACTTGTCACGAGTGCGCCTGACTTGCTTCACCCACTTCGCATGCAGCTCGGGATCTCTGGGAAACTTGAATGAATTTACCCCATCCTTGTGGGTTTTGGAGCAAAAGCCAGCAACACAACGCGAAGGCATAATAACTATATATATATATAAAATTTATAATAAAAATACTAATAATGATAAACTGAACACCTGTCGCATCAACAATAAACTGGTAAGTTAGGAGGAAGGTTCTTTCGCTGACGTCATATAGCTCCTCCTCCTCCTTCGTCTCCTGGGTGCTGCAGCCCCGTCAAATTTGCCCAAATAGCCGCGTTTTTTATCATAACTTGTAAAATAGGCGCCTTCATGAATTAATATATGGATCATCAGGAATGGACGGCACGGTGGTGTAGTGGTTAGCGCTGTCGCCTCACAGCAAGAAGGTCCGGGTTCGAGCCCCGGGGCCGGCGAGGGCCTTTCTGTGTGGAGTTTGCATGTTCTCCCCGTGTCCGCGTGGGTTTCCTCCGGGTGCTCCGGTTTCCCCCACAGTCCAAAGACATGCAGGTTAGGTTAACTGGTGACTCTAAATTGACCGTAGGTGTGAATGTGAGTGTGAATGGTTGTCTGTGTCTATGTGTCAGCCCTGTGATGACCTGGCGACTTGTCCAGGGTGTACCCCGCCTTTCGCCCGTAGTCAGCTGGGATAGGCTCCAGCTTGCCTGCGACCCTGTAGAGCAGGATAAAGCGGCTAGAGATAATGAGATGAGATGAGATGTCAGTCAAGTCAACATCCTGAAGTGTCAAAGTGGTGTAACCACCATTTGAGGAGCCATTTTGTTAATACTGTTCAAGATGACCATGTGACAGGAAATTACAGTGGTGCTTGAAAGTTTGTGAACCCTTTAGAATTTTCTATATTTCTGCATAAATATGACCCAAAACATCATCAGATTTTCACACAAGTCCTAAAAGTAGATAAAGAGAACCCAGTTAAACAAATTAGACAAAAATACGATACTTGGTCATTTATTTATTGAGGAAAATGATCCAATATTACATATCTGTGAGTGGCAAAAGTATGTGAATCTTTAGGATTAGCAGTTAATTTGAAGGTGAAATTAGAGTCGGGTGTTTTCAATCAATGGGATGACAATCAGGTGTGAGTGGGCACCCTGTTTTTTTAAAGAACAGGGATCTATCAAAGTCTGAGCTTCACAACACATGTTTGTGCAAGTGTATCATGGCACGAACAAAGGAGATTTCTGAGGACCTCAGAAAAAGCGTTGTTGATGCTCATCAGGCTGGAAAAGGTTACAAAACCATCTCTCAAGAGTTTGGACTCCACCAATCCACAGTCAGACAGATTGTGTACAAATGGAGGAAATTGAAGACCATTGTTACCCTCCCCAGGAGTGGTCGACCAACAAAGATCACTCCAAGAGCAAGGCGTGTAATAGTCGGCAAGGTCACAAAGGACCCCAGAGTAACTTCTAAACAACTGAAGGCCTCTCTCACATTGGCTAATGTTAATGTTCATGAGTCCACCATCAGGAGAACACTGAACAACAATAGTGTGCATGGCAGGGTTGCAAGGAGGAAGCCACTGCTCTCCAAAAAACTTGCTGCTTGTCTGCAGTTTGCTAAAGATCATGTGGACAAGCCAGAAGGCTATTGGAAAAATGTTTTGTGGACGGCTGAGCCCAAAATAGAACAATTTGGTTTAAATGAGAAGCGTTATGTTTGGAGAAAAGAAAACACTGCATTCCAGCATAAGAACCTTATCCCATCTGTGAAACATGGTGGTGGTAGTATTGTGTTTTGGGCCTGTTTTGCTGCATCTGGGCCAGGACGGCTTGCCATCATTGATGGAGCAATGAATTCTGAATTATACCAGCGAATTCTAAAGGAAAATGTCAGGACATCTGTCCATGAACTGAATCTCAAGAGAAGGTGGGTCATGCAGCAAGACAACGACTCTAAGCACAGAAGTCGTTCTACCAAAGAATGATTAAAGAAGAATAAAATTAATGTTTTGGAATGGCCAAGTCAAAGTCCTGACCTTAATCCAATGGAAATGTTGTGGAAAGACCTGAAGCGAGCAGTTCATGTGAGGAAACCCACCAACATCCCAGAGTTGAAGCTGTTCTGTACAGAGGAATGGGCTAAAATTCCTCCAAGCCGGTGTGCAGGACTGATCAACAGTTACCGCAAACGTTTAGTTGCAGTTATTGCTGCACAAGGGGGTCACACCAGATACTGAAAGCAAAGGTTCACATACTTTTGCCACTCACAGATTTGTAATATTGGATCATTTTCCTCAATAAATAAATGACCAAGTATAATATTTTTGTCTCATTTGTTTAACTGGGTTCTCTTTATCTACTTTTAGGACTTGTGTGAAAATCTGATGATGGTTTGGGTCATATTTTTGCAGAAATATAGAAAATTCTAAAGGGTTCACAAACTTTTAAGCACCACTGTATATCACAGAAAATGACCTCAGCTACTGTACAGCAAGGTTAGTAACTCTTTAAGATAATTTGACGTTTTTAGGGTTTGGTAAGGTCAGTTTACATGTCATATATGGTATGACCCCAAGAAAGCATTGATCATTCATCATAATAATGAATATTTACTTGAACAATTTTGTTTGAAATATTCACACCAAGGTCATGTGCTTACATAGATGTCCATAATGATGCCTATCAAATTTGATTTAAAATTGAAATGTCAGATGGTGTAACCAGTTACACTATTTACCTCCCACCGTAAACCTTTCTGTTAGAGGTCAGCGGCAAAACTTTATGTAACACAGAATTAATAAAGCATTATTAGAGACTTCCGTAAGTGTATATAACTATTTATAAATAGACATGACTGCACTCAAAGTGTTATGATGTTGCAATACAAGTCCAACACAACTACTATTATTATGAAAGGTTGTATGGAGTCACATATGGTAAACAGCATTTAACATATGGCAAAAATGTCATTAGTGCCATTATCAAGAAGTAAAACAAGCTTTATTATGCAAGCCGTAAGGGCTTATATAACGTTGTAGTGTTTTGAGTACAGCCATTATTATGTATAAATGAGTACTTTATAACCGTTTGTGAATGTGTCTAAAGCTGTGTTCACACTTATACCGGTACGAAAGTGGTATAACTGTATCGATACAAAGTATCCCGGTACAGTTTAGTGCATCTGTCCACACTAGCGAGAAATGTTTGCGGTTTTCTTTCACGGTAGTTGAAATGCGCGTGCGCGAAATATTTCCGTGGTTACCGAGTAACTTCCTTCCGAGAATATGGCGGATGAAACAATGTGTGTGTGCTTTTTGTTGTCAATGTACAGTCTGTATTTCTGGTGGTCATTTATTCAGTTGAATCATATAAAATGCGCGAGGCAGTTGAGCATCGCTCGTCTCCCCAAAGCTCCAACAAACACATAACTTCGTCTTTGCTCCATGTAGCTCCACAGTCGTTTTGAGCCATTTTGACGTTTTATTTACAGCTGGAAAGCACGGGCGTATTGTATTGTATGAATAACCCGGAAGACGTAGGAATGGTTCATTGTGCATGCGCATTATATTTGTATCGATACAGAGCCGCTTCATCTGTCCACACTACAGCGAAGCGCTACAGTACCGATACTGTACCGGTATGAAACCCATACATTTGTGGGTTTCGTACCGATACAGTTATACCGCTACAGTACCGGTATAGTTGCTAGTGTGGACAGGTGTTGCGGTACGAAAGTAGTATCATATCGGTACAAAATCCCTAGTGTGGACAGGGTATATAATGCTTTGTGAATACTGGGCTTAACCTCTGAAAGTTCCGATGGCCTGCATTGCTTCATGCGCTTCCCTTTTCACCCTGACGGACCCATTGCTCTGGAATAAAGTAAATCTGGACTTCTCAGACCATATGACTTTTTTCCATTGCTCCAGAGTCCAATCTTGATGCTCCCAAGAAAATGGAAGCCTTTTCTTCCAATTAGCCTTAGGGGTCATCCATAATTTTCATCATTATCATGAGTCTACAAAGAGTAGACTTTTGAGCAACCCCCTCCCTCCCCCCAAAAGTGTACATTAGCGGACAAAAAAATGATGATGGATCTACGTGGAATAGGAATTCAAAATAAAACTATGTCTTGTATTACTTTTTATTAAAATCGGATGACAGGACAATACAAAGATTCACAAGAGAAGAAAAGAAGACACAAGACGGGTCCAGAAGTTTTCTAGAAAGCAGGCGATTCATTTTTCAGTCCCCCCAGGATTCCGCGGGCCTTTTTTGTGATTGTTGCGGGCTAAAATGCCTGATGTTGCAGGGGTTTTTCCAAAAAATTGCGATGAAAGTTGCGGTGTTTTTTAGGTTTTTGTTGCGATTACATTGCGGGAGGAAGTGAAAGTTGCGAGAAATTGTTGCGATTTTCTCTTTTTGTGATTAAAATTGAGTGATATGTTAAATATTAAGTTATTACCGAAAAACTATTGATTAAAAAAACAAAGACACTGAGAAAGGGTCCTATAAACAACTTTACCAATATAAAAGATTACCAGGACTGCAAAAATGCAGAAAAATAGGCTTTACTTATCCAAATGCACCTGTTGGTTCAAAAGTTAAAGTGCAGAGAACCTCACAGCACAACATGACGTTACCTTAAAATATAATATAAATGCCTCAGCTTTCATGTAAGAAAAAAAAAATATTAATACTAGTACTGTGTGCAGGCAGTCTCTCCTGAAGACTAAATTAAACAATAATTATAAACTAATAAAATAAATGGCTCAGGCTTCATAGAAGAAAAAAACAATTTGAACAGAATCTCACAGTATGATGCTGAAGCTGCCTAAACAATGGAAAATAAAATACCGTTTTGGCAAAAATGTTGGCATCCATTAATTTCTTGTATTAAGTAAAAAAAATAATGTAAAGTGCACACAGTCCTTCACTGTAAACATAACACACTTTCAGTAACAGAATTTAAGCCTACAGAAACATTGACTCACACATGCAGTGTTGCCAGATACTGCTGACGTTTTCCAGGCCAAAATATGTTCAAAACCCTCCAAAATGCACTTAAATCCGCCCAATTAGGCGGGAAACCACCCAATCTGGCAACACCGCGCACATGTTGCTTCTCTTGAACATATACACGGAAGTAAGCAGTGTTGCCAGATACTGCTGACGTTTTCCAGCCCAAAATATGTTCAAAACCCGCCAAAATTCACTTGAAACCCCCCAACTGGGCGGTAAACCTCCCAATCTGGCAACACTGGAAGTAAGGCTTCCTCCTCTCAGATGAATGCAGGAAACAATAAATGTTTAAAAACTGCTCGTACTCGTTTGAAGGAGTCTTGTGAATAGCGGTATTTCTGCTATTCACAAATTTGTAAATGCGATCAAAATCTGGGTCAGCCATTGTTGTTGTATTGAAGAAAGAAAGCGTGTAGAGCTAGCTGGCAACACTGACGTGGCGCGAAATTTTTAACATGGCGGCCGCCGATTCGCACATTGACGGATCATCATTTTTTCATTTTTAAAAAGTGTACGCCTGGTCATTAACCCCCTCCCCCCCACGTACGGTTTGTACGCTCGTGATAATAATGATAAATTATGGATGACCCCTTAGTAACAAGTGGCTTTCTTGTTAAGGCTAAATGACCACACAGCTGTTTAGTCCCAATCCTGTGAGCTCTCGTTGCATTGTATCTGTAGAAATGCTCTTACTTTCCCTATTAAGCTTAGTTTTGAGTTCTGCCTTTTTTTCCCCTTTTTTTACACAATTCAACTTGATCAAGCATTTCAATGATCTCTGATCACGGTCAGTCAAGATTTTTTCCCCGACCACATTTCTTCACTGAAGTCGATTGTTCACCACTACCTTTCCAGGTTTTAATAAAGCGTTGGACAGTTCTTAACCTAATTTCAGCAATCTCCTTAGTAGTTCTGCTTGCTTGTTGCAGGCCAATAATTTGACCCTTTGATACACAATGTCGTTTTTTTCCACGACCATGGGATACGTTTTCTGACGTGGATGTTTAAAAAAAAAAAGGAAGCTACTCTCTACGTCAATTAGGGTTAAAAGAATTGTTGCCAGCTGAATAGAGATGGGATTTATGGCTCTTTGATGGGATCCGCATCATTGCGATCCGTTCTTTGAAAAGAGCCGTTCAAAAGACTGGCTCATTTGGCTCTTTTTAAATATTTATTCAGTTTTAAGAAGACAGCGTCTAAAGAAGCCAGATCCCTCTGCTTAGACAGTGACATCAATATTTCTGGACATACCTTTTATATAAAGCAACCTAGACTTACATTATTGTAACCCCTAAACGCTCATAAATAACCATTAAAAAACAATGAGGGCTTCAATGAATGTCCATGCAGAGCGGCTTTTCTGTAAAAAAAAAAAAAAAGAACCCACTCAAGAACATAGTTAATCAAGAACGCAAGAATATTTTATAGAAAAACAAAAATGTTTAAGTCTGCGATACAAAATAGATACAACTACAATAAATATAACACAAGAACTAGTTATCACACAAGAACATTTTAATAGAAAAAAACAAACTTTCTATATTAAAAATATTGAAATTGTAACAAAATTGATACAACTAAACAGTCAGATAAATAGATAAAGTTGTATCTCCCCCAACCCTCCAACCAACTACTCTGAAACAGAGCCACGCAGGGTTTTTTTCTTTCTGGAGAGCGCACGTGCAAGCAGCATGACCACAACGGGCTGCGCTCTGACGACCACCTCCCACTCCCTGATGTCACATCGGTGCCTATTTGTCTGATAGCTACATTTGCATATCAGACAAATAGGCACCACTGTGCCCTCACCGTAACCTTTCCCTAACTCAGTGACTACGTTTACATGCACGTCCAAATCGAGCTGCTGTTGGTAATCGAGCAAAGGGTCACAGCAGGGGTGCCAGAGAAATCCAATCCTACATGCACAAGTGAAATCGGGCTATTGTGCAAGGTGCATTGTGCACCCGAGCCACACGTGGCGCTACACGCCCCATCGTGTTGGTACACTTCCGGTTGTCGTCATGAAGAAGAGCTATAGTGTTGCCAGATACTGCTGACGTTTTCCAGCCCAAAACATGTTCAAATCCGCTAAAATGCACTTAAAACCCCCAATCTGGCAACACTAGCAGTTCCGTGTTCAAGCTGTTAGGCTTGCTCTAACAGACTGTATGGCTACAAACTGTCCGGCGCAGACCACTGTTTTGTAAGACAACTTATTTTGCACAATAATATTTTTCTAAAGTCCATTTTTTGCTTACAAAAAAATTTTTTTTTTTTTTGCTTACAATTTAACTTATGTCTTAATAAACACACAAAGTTCAATTGTTTTGTTTTTATTGACATTCTTCAGATGTTGGACATATATACACACACACACAAATACAATGACTTGTTTATGTACACAATTCACAGCTATGCAACAGCTGTACAGATGTATTTGGTGATACAGTAAGTGAGCTAAATTTTAACAGTGCAAACAATGCCACAAAACGAAAAGATTCATGCCGTTGTCAAGATTCGTTGTCATGCCGACCGAGGCTGTTGTGTTTCCCCGCTTGTGGTCTCGTCACTCGTCACTTCCGGAAGTAGCTCGACAACTAGCTCGATAGGGTATACATGCTCAAAGTAGCTTGGCAGAAATCGCATAATCTAGGTCGTGTAGCTCGATTCCGAGAAATCAAGTTCGGTTCAATTTCAGCCGAATTAAGGTGTATACATGGCATTTTGAACTTCAATTTCAGTCGAGCAATGGCAGAAATTCGATTCTCTCTATGTGCATGTAAACGTAGTGAGTGAAGGGAGGAGGAGTAAAGGAGGAGCTTTTTCATCTGAAACACAGTACAGAAAAAGAACGACAGAAAGAACGGCTCCCCCAGCTCGAGACTCGGTTCTCATCGTTCATGCCTAGGAGCCGTTCAAAAGAATCGGTTCGTTCGCGAACGTCACAACACTGCAGCTGAAACATATTAATCACTGCAGTAATTATCCACACAAAGGCTTTTCCATATTTGCTTAATTCAAATTCAAACGGCGAACTTTTTTTAGCTAGCGCGGTGACTTGCAGCTGCAGTGGGCAGAACACAGAAACCAAACTCAGGAGTTTGAGGAAAAATAAAGTGCTCTTTTATTGATTTCTTGAGGAAAATGAGGGAGAGTGGAGAAGGAGAGTGCAGGAGGGTGCTCAGTAGTTAGGAGGTGTGCAGGGAGTTGGGAGCTCAGCCAGCGAGGCGCCTCGGTCAGGCGCCACGGAGCTGGCGGGCTGTGGGTGCTCTCGGCAATCGGCAGTGCCTTGTGGGGAGGCAGACCAGGGTGAAAGTACAAGTAGTCTTCTCTAAAGCTCAATGTGGGACAGGAGAGAGCTGCGAGTGCTATGTTTGCAAGAGGAGAACACATTTTGTGTGTGTGGGTGTGTGAGAGAGAGAGCGCGCGTCTCTATACATCCCTTTGGCTGCTGGAGTGTAGAGAGCGGTGGCTTATTAACTCGCCACTGAGGCGCGAGCCCTGCCCGTGGCCCTGCGCTCTCTGGCTGCCCAAAACAATGGAGGTGCCAACGTGGAGCTGTCTTTTTCAGCACTGAGAGAAAGGTAGCACGAGAAGCAGTGCGCCACACCAGGCAGTAGCACATGAATTTTTCACATCGCAGTTTCAGGTCGTAATTTCATGTCCTCGATTTTAATATCGTTTGTCAAAGATGATTTAGAAAACAGGCGTTTTCAGCATGGGTCCTGCTCAATATAGCAAAAAATGTGTTTAAATTTAAAGATAATACTAATAAAAACTATTTTTAATGTGACATTTTAAAATGAAGTAATTCTATTTATGACTACACTGAAATAGACTGGGGGGATAAAATATTTATTATTCTATCCACTTTCACTGGATATGAGCAATCACGTGCTCTAATTGGCTACTCTGCTACTAAGATACCCACTTATATACTGTCAGTACAGAAAAACAAAAATGGCGGCGCGCATTGCTGAAGCAACCGTAGACGAAATAAAAACTCTACTCGAAAACAAAACCCCAAAAAAGTAAAAAACAAAAAAGCAACAAAATCTGGAATAAAAGTATTTGATGGGAAGAACATATATATATTTTTTTATTTTTCAAGAATTATGATAGCATTTTTCACAAATTGCTACTGCCATTTTGCTGGTTTGTTTACAGTGGTGCTTGAAAGTTTGTGAACCCTTTAGAATTTTCTATATTTCTGCATAAATATGACCTAAAACATCATCAGATTTTCACACAAGTCCGAAAAGTAGATAAAGAGAACCCAGTTAAACAAATGAGACAAAAATATTATACTCGGTCATTTATTTATTGAGGAAAATGATCCAATATTACATATCTGTGAGTGGCAAAAGTATGTGAACCTTTGCTTTCAGTATCTGGTGTGACCCCCTTGTGCAGCAATAACTACAACGAAACGTTTGCGGTAACTGTTGATCAGTCCTGCACACCGGCTTGGAGGAATTTTAGCCCGTTCCTCCGTACAGAACAGCTTCAACTCTGGGATGTTGGTGGGTTTCCTCACATGAACTGCTCGCTTCAGGTCCTTCCACAACATTTCCATTGGATTAAGGTCAGGACTTTGACTTGGCCATTCCAAAACATTAACTTTATTCTTCTTTAATCATTCTTTCGTAGAATGACTTGTGCACTTAGGGTCGTTGTCTTGCAGCATGACCCACCTTCTCTTGAGATTCAGTTCATGGACAGATGTCCTGACATTTTCCTTTAGAATTCGCTGGTATAATTCAGAATTCATTGTTCCATCAATGATGGCAAGCCGTCCTGGCCCAGATGCAGCAAAACAGGCCCAAACCATGATACTACCACCACCATGTTTCACAGATGGGATAAGGTTCTTATGCTGGAATGCAGTGTTTTCCTTTCTCCAAACATAATGCTTCTCATTTAAACCAAAAAGTTCTATTTTGGTCTCATCCGTCCACAAAACATTTTTCCAATTGCCTTCTGGCTTGTCCACGTGATCTTTAACAAACTGCAGATGAGCAGCAATGTTCTTTTTGGAGAGCAGTGGCTTTCTCCTTGCAACCTTGCCATGCACACCATTGTTGTTCAGTGTTCTCCTGATGGTGGACTCATGAACATTAACATTAGCCAATATGAGAGAGGCCTTCAGTTGCTTAGAAGTTACCCTGGAGTTCTTTGTGACCTCACCGACTATTACACGCCTTGCTCTTGGAGTGATCTTTGTTGGTCGACCACTCCTGGGGAGGGTAACAATGGTCTTGAATTTCCTCCATTTGTACACAATCTGTCTGACTGTGGATTGGTGGAGTCCAAACTCTTTAGAGATGGTTTTGTAACCTTTTCCAGCCTGATGAGCATCAACAACGCTTTTTCTGAGGTCCTCAGAAATCTCCTTTGTTCGTGCCATGATACACTTCCACAAACATGTGTTGTGAAGATCAGACTTTGATAGATCCCTGTTCTTTAAATAAAACCGGGTGCCCACTCACACCTGATTGTCATCCCATTGATTGAAAACACCTGACTCTAATTTCACCTTCAAATTAACTGCTAATCCTAGAGGTTCACATACTTTTGCCACTCACAGATATGTAATATTGGATCATTTTCCTCAATAAATAAATGACCAAGTATAATATTTTTGTCTCGTTTGTTTAACTGGGTTCTCTTTATCTACTTTTAGGACTTGTGTGAAAATCTGATGATGTTTTAAGTCATATTTATGCAGAAATATAGAAAATTCTAAACGGTTCACAAACTTTCAAGCACCACTGTACATGCTAAGCAGAAATTTTGTTGGACATTTTGTATAAAGTTTTTGTTTATTGAATTTTGCACAAAATAAAAATGCTCTGTTTCTCAAAATCCATTGAATGTGGATAGAATAAAAGTTGTTCCATTCAATCTCGTCATACGCTCCTCGTTGGCTATCAGCTCATGTATGAGTCGATTTTTTGGAATAACTTAAATATTTACATTCTTCAGTGGTTGCATCACTTAAAAATTTCAGGTGTGAAAAAAATTAATTTTTTTTTTAGCTTTTGTAAAACATGGTGCAAATGTAATTTCAAATGATATAAAACAACATAACTGCAAAATGTATATTTTAACAAGTATGATACCTGCTGGTGGCACGGTGGTGTAGTGGTTAGCGCTGTCGCCTCACAGCAAGAAGGTCCGGGTTCGAGCCCCGTGGCCGGCGAGGGCCTTTCTGTGTGGAGTTTGCATGTTCTCCCCGTGTCCGCGTGGGTTTCCTCCGGGTGCTCCGGTTTCCCCCACAGTCCAAAGACATGCAGGTTAGGTTAACTGGTGACTCTAAATTGACCGTAGGTGTGAATGTGAGTGTGAATGGTTGTCTGTGTCTATGTGTCAGCCCTGTGATGACCTGGCGACTTGTCCAGGGTGTACCCCGCCTTTCGCCCGTAGTCAGCTGGGATAGGCTCCAGCTTGCCTGCGACCCTGTAGAACAGGATAAAGCGGCTAGAGGAGATGAGATGAGATGAGATGATACCTGCTTACAAAACAAGTTTTTAAAAGATTTTTGTATTGCTCATCTTGCCAGCCCTTATTTGTCACTGACCCAGGCATGTACCGATTAGCCCAACTCACAATTCACTGTGATTCACAGTATTTGGTTCACGATTTGATTTTCCCACAATATTCTTGAAAAAAAATTAAATCAAGAAACTTTTATTCCCAAAAAAACCAACATTTATTTTCCTATGATTTAAATATTCCTTTTGTAAAAAAAAAAAAAAAGAACTATTGTTTTCTGAACACCAACAATAATAATTTACCCACATTTGGAAAGGTTGGAGTAAAATATAATTTCCAATTAACTAAAACAGTCATTTTATTAAAATATTAAAGTTAAAAACAAATAGGCCTTTTCTTTAAAGATTTATGAACATTTGTTCTGCCTCCATTTGCTTCTCTTTTCTTTAGGTTTCAGCAGTCTGTAAAAAGAGCTCTGATTTCTTGTTAAATCTATTTACAGCTGTTTCCCATTTTAGATCTGTTTTTTGTATGTTTTTGCGGCACTATTGTTGTTACTTCCACCTACAGTATTGTACCACTATTGTACATTATTGTGCTCTCTGTCTAAACAATGCAATTACAGCTAGGAAAAATTAAAAGATTTCGCAGCCTGATAATAATCACAATTCATTTTTTATTTTGTTGATTGAAATTGTCATAAATTTGTATTGCGATTTATTGTGGCGCGATATATCGTTACATGCCTATTAATCACAGCGTAGCCACTCTACTAATTCTCATACTTTTCACCATTTAAATGTACATACAGTTAGGTCCATATATATTTGGACACTGACACAAATTTTGTGTTTTTACCTGTTTACTGAAACACATTCAGGTTATAGTTATATAATGGACATGGACATAAAGTCCCGACTTCCAGCTTTCATTTGAGGGTATCCACATTAAAATTGGATGAAGGGTTTAGGAGTTTCAGCTCCTTAACATGTGCCACCCTGTTTTTAAAGGGACCAAAAGTAATTGGACAATTGACTCAAAGGCTATTTCATGGGCAGGTGTGGGCAAGTCCTTCGTTATATCATTCTCAGTTAAGCAGATAAAAGGCCTGGAGTTGATTTGAGGTGTGGTGCTTGCATTTGGAAGATTTTGCTGTGAAGAAAACATGCGGTCAAAGGAGCTCTCCATGCAGGTGAAACAAGCCATCCTTAAGCTGCGAAAACAGAAAAAACCCATCTGGGAAATTGCTACAATATTAGGAGTGGCAAAATCTACAGTTTGGTACATCCTGAGAAAGAAAGAAAGCACTGGTGAACTCATCAATGCAAAAAGACCTGGACACCCACAGAAGACAACAGTAGTGGATGATCGCAGAATAATTTCCATGGTGAAGAGAAACCCCTTCACAACAGCCAACCAAGTGAACAACACTCTCCAGGAGGTAGGCGTATCAATATCCAAATCTACCATAAAGAGAAGACTGTATGAAAGTAAATACAGAGGGTTCACTGCACGGTGCAAGCCACTCATAAGCCTCAAGAATAAAAAGGCTAGATTGGACTTTGCTAAAAAAACATCTAAAAAAGCCAGCACAGTTCTGGAAGAACATTCTTTGGACAGATGAAACCAAGATCAACCTCTACCAGAATGATGGAAAGAAAAAAGTATGGTGAAGGCGTGGTACAGCTCATGATCCAAAGCATACCACATCATCTGTAAAACACGGCAGAGGCAGTGTGATGGCTTGGGCATGCATGGCTGCCAGTGGCACTGGGTCACTAGTGTTTATTGATGATGTGACACAGGACAGAAGCAGCCGGATGAATTCTGAGGTATTCAGAGACATACTGTGAGCTCAAATCCAGCCCAACTGATTGGTCGGCGTTTCATAATACAGGTGGACAATGACCCAAAACATAAAGCCAAAGCAACCCAGGAGTTTATTAAAGCAAAGAAGTGGAATATTCTTGAATGGCCAAGTCAGTCACCTGATCTCAACCCAATTGAGCATGCATTTCACTTGTTAAAGACTAAACTTCAGACAGAAAGGCCCACAAACAAACAGCAACTGAAAACCTCTGCAGTAAAGGCCTGGCAGAGCATTAAAAAGGAGGAAACACAGCGTCTGGTGACGTCCATGAGTTCAAGACTTCAGGCAGTCGTTGCCAACAAAGGGTTTTCAACCAAGTATTAGAAATGAACATTTTATTTACAATTATTTAATTTGTCCAATTACTTTTGAGCACCTGAAATGAAGGGATTGTGTTTAAAAAATGCTTTAGTTCCTCACAGTTTTATGCAATCATTTTGTTCAACCCACTGAATTAAAGCTGAAAGTCTGAACTTCAACTGCATCTGAATTGTTTTGTTCAAAATTCATTGTGGTAATGTACAGAACCAAAATTAGAAAAATGCTGCCTCTGTCCAAATATTTATGGACCTAACTGTATGCTACACCAAGGGGAATTAATTATTTGGACATTTTTAATTTATTTAATATACTTTTTAATATGCAAATATCAATGTGTTTTGTCTTTTTACTTTGTACTTATAAATGTGAACAGAAAAGTATGTATTTATATGCATAAACCAAGATATGTTTTAAAAAATAAAATAAAATTGATAGGGACGCCACAAATTATTCCCACCTTTGAGGCATCTGCGGTAAAAATCAATTAAGTTTGTGAAGGACTGTGGTTCAGTTGTGGTCCATTCTTCTGGGCAAATCATCTTCAGTTCCCCCAGGTGACAAGAGTGCCTCTGATGGACTTAGAATTTTAAAATTATTCAATAGAATTCAAGTCGGGCGGCACGGTGGTGTAGTGGTTAGCGCTGTCGCCTCACAGCAAGAAGGTCCGGGTTCGAGCCCCGTGGCCGGCGAGGGCCTTTCTGTGTGGAGTTTGCATGTTCTCCCCGTGTCCACATGGGTTTCCTCCGGGTGCTCCGGTTTCCCCCACAGTCCAAAGACATGCAGGTTAGGTTAACTGGTGACTCTAAATTGAGCGTAGGTGTGAATGTGAGTGTGAATGGTTGTCTGTGTCTATGTGTCAGCCCTGTGATGACCTGGCGACTTGTCCAGGGTGTACCCCGCCTTTCGCCCGTAGTCAGCTGGGATAGGCTCCAGCTTGCCTGCGACCCTGTAGAACAGGATAAAGCGGCTAGAGATAATGAGATGAGATGAGAGAATTCAAGTCAAAAATTTGGCTCAGCCATGCAAGACCTCGTTGAATTATTCTGGCTGTGTGTTTGGAGTTGTTATCTTATTGAAATGTCTATCTTCTCCCCATATTCAGTTTCTTGGCCAGTGAGATTAAATTCCCCTCTAATATGTCCCAGAACATCGCTCCATTCATCTTTCCTTTGATGATGTGTAAAAGATGCAGCCCTATATCATGATGCTCTCACCGCTGTACTCCACTGTGATGATGATGCTCTTGGGATCATACGTGCAGTTTGTCTTTATTTCCAGACATAACGAGCTAGGTTATTGCCAAAGAGTTCTATTTTTGTCTCCTCTGAGCAGAGTATATTGTTCCAAAACAGTTCTGATTTTTACCTCCGCCAAGGAGGTTATGTTTTCGGTAGCGTTGGTTTGTTTGTTTGTTGGTTTGTCTGTTAGCAACATTACGGAAAAAGTCATGAACGGATTGCTCTGAAATTTTTTCCAGAGACGTGACTGGGCACAAGTAACAATCCATTAAATTTTGGCGGTGATCCGGATCACCTTCTGGATCCCGGATTTTTTTAAAGGATTCTTGGCGGAGGTCTGCGCTCTCCGAGTGCTTTTCTAGTTCTACTTGCATTCAGACATGAATTTCTGTGCTTGCTTTTTCTGTGTATGCTGCTTTTAGTCAGGGTTCCTTCAGATTCACTTAATAGTTGTTGCTCTTTTTGTTACCTCTGCCAAGAAGGTTATGTTTTCGGTAGCGTTTGTTTGTCTGTCTGTCAGCAACATTACGGAAAAAGTTATGAACGGATTGTAGGGCTGTAACGATATGCGTATCGAAATCGAAATCGCGATACGCAGAGCCACGATCCGTATCGCGATACAAGAAGGCAGAATCGCGGTACACCCTTTCAAACTTCTCCTCAGCCCAAAAACAGAGGCGCTTCCAAACTTCAATTTATGAATACTTTACTTTTTATTTAAATTACATTTTAAACGTACTTAAATTACTTTTATTTTTTGATATCTATTAGTAAGTCGTTTTTTCGCCGACCTGCGACAATCTTCTGCGAGTCACGCAACGTCCACACTCGCCACTGGCAGAGCATTCATTTCTTTTAAGCGGTCGCCATTCTGGTTGCGACGCGGGGAGCGAATCTGTAAACAAGCAGCTCATTGTCTGGCTAGGTGTGCCACAAGCCAATCACAATCACTTGACCGGAAAGGCATGCAGTGTTGCCAGATTGGGCAGGTTTAGGTGCTTTTTGGCTGGTTTTGAACATATTTTGGGGTGGAAAACGTTAGCAATATCTGGCAACACTGAAGGCATGTCTGCTTGGGCGGAAGCCTTCTGCGGCAGTTACATTTTGACACGCGAGCAACGTTTCACCATAAAAATTCCGTAATTTCCATCTGTTTTCCGCGATCACAGAAAATCATTGGCCCTATGAGAGTGAGACAGTGAGAGAGCCACCCCCCCAAAAAAAAAAATCTTAACGGATTTACACGATTTGGAAAAATGACTTTTTCAGAACCGAAAAAACCAGAGCTTCCGGCTCAACAGTATTATTTTGAGAAATAAAACAGTCTTTGGATATACATTTGTTCATTTTTGCATACATATTACTCATTCTCTGCAGTGGTCTGAATTATTTGTTATTAAATAGTTAATGTAAGTAAGTAAATGTTAATAAGTCAAATTTACTACTTTAAAAAACATTTTTAAAAAAATCGTGGGCGTATCGAATCGTGGGTCAAAAATCACAATACGAATCGAATCGTGAGTTGGGTGTATCGTTACAGCCCTAACGGATTGCTCTGAAATTTTTTTCCAGAGGTGTGACTGGCCACAAATAACAATCCATTACATTTTGGCGGTGATCCGGATCACCGTCTGGATCCTGGATTTTTTTAAAGGATTCTTGGCGGAGGTCTGCGCTCTCCGACTGCTTTTCTAGTTCTTCCTACAACTGTCTTGCACTTACTTCTGGTCATTTGGTGGAAATGTACTTCCACCACTTCCTGGTACACTACCGTTCAAAAGTTTGGGGTCACTTTGAAATGTCCTTATTTTTGAAAGAAAAGCACTGTTCTTTTCAATGAAGATCACTTTAAACTAATCAGAAATCCACTCTATACATTGCTAATGTGGTAAATGACTATTCTAGCTGCAAATGTCTGGTTTTTGGTGCAATATCTCCATAGGTGTATAGAGGCCCATTTCCAGCAACTCTCACTCCAGTGTTCTAAGGCTGCTGGGCCATAGAAGGTTCACGCTGCACGCTGCATGCTACACGCTACACGTTCACGTGAAGAACCGGACCCTGGGCCATTAAACTTCATGCTTGGATGTTCACGTGTTGCGTCTGTTCTACTTTGACCGAGTAATACAACAATAACCAACAATATGGACTCTTCGGATGACGATGATTGCCTCATTCTGCTTTTACTGAGACAGAAGAGAAAAAGGAACAGAATTTGGAGCCGAGAACACTTCCTTCTGAGAGAAACCCGTGGTGAATTTCACCGAACATTCTATAATCTGCTTGACAATCCCGATGAAGAACTATTTTTCAATTATACCATTCAATTATATTTTTCCTGAAGTTTTCCCCTGAAAGCATAGAGTTATCTCCCTAGACCCGTTCTGATTGGCTGGCGCGGCGGTGACCGCATGCATTGACTGGAATTTCCATCTTCACGCCTAGAAAAAAGTGTGCATGTTCATTTCACGCTTCACGCGTGAAGTGTGCAGCGTGCAACGTGAACGCCGTTCTATGGCCCAGAGCAAGTCATGCTACGTTTGTCCACTTTTCTTTACACGCGTGTAGCGTGTAGTGTGCAGCATGCAGCGTGCAGCGTGAACCTTCTATGGCCCAGCTGCCTAATGGTACAATGTGTTTGCTCATTGCCTCAGAAGGCTAATGGATGATTAGAAAACCCTTGTACAATCATGTTAGCACAGCTGAAAACAGTTGAGCTCTTTAGAGAAGCTATAAAACTGACCTTCCTTTGAGCAGATTGAGTTTCTGGAGCATCACATTTGTGGGGTCGATTAAATGCTCAAAATGGCCAGAAAAAGGTCTTGACTATATTTTCTATTCGTTTTACAACTTATGGTGGTAAATAAAAGTGTGACTTTTCATGGAAAACACAAAATTGTCTGGGTGACCCCAAACTTTTGAACGGTAGTGTATAAGAAAAAAATAAAATGGTGTAAAGTAAAACTTGATGTTGCTCAGGCTTTCGTCTAAACGGGGGAACAGGGGTGCTGCGCCCTCTTACTCTCGGCGTGCGCCCCCTTACCGACTCCGTGAAAACATCCCAGCAACACCACGTGACAATGTGTCTGATCATCAAATACGTTATAAATGCTCCAAAAATATTCCAATCATAGTAGATACACCGCCAGACGGCGCAAAAACAATCCGAATCGGCGTTTTCCAGACTGAGGCGCCATGTTGTTTAGTTGTTTACTTGTCGCGGCTGCTCTCGCGAGATTTGACATGGGTTACATACGCGGTCAGCTGACTTGTAGAGCGAGATTTCTCGAGACTGAATGACCTTTCACCCACCGGCGCGGGAGCTTTTGACAGAAGTAGTTCGCGAGTTGTTTTTGTTGACACTTGGGCATTTAAAGATGTCGTCCCGCGGCACAAAACGGAAGAAAGCCAAAGACTGTCCGGGGCAGAAGAAGATTACTTCTTTCTTTTTCAATGTTGACAGACAATTTGTTACAATTTCCCTCTCAGATACTCAGAATGTCCCATTGGAGCATTTTTCAAAGGCTTTGCACAGCAGGGGGGGACAACCGGCACCATCCCCCCCCCCCCCCCGCTTCGCTCCCTCGCCATGGTGAGCGCCCTCATACTAAATTTTTCTAGAAAAAACCCTGTTGCTAAAAGATCCCTATGAATCGAGCTAGCGCTTTTCCTAATGCTAGATGAATTTGAACCGTAAGATAATGTTATTGGAGAGCTGACATATTTCCTTCTGAATGAGTTTAAAAAGATAAACAAGATGGAAAAATGTCAAGATGGCACAGGGGTGGACAAATTATAAACCATTAGCTAGCCCAGTGAGCAATTAATTGATAAAAGATGACCATGCTTCAAGTTATGAGCCATGAACCATCTTCGTATTTTCTTGTGTAATACAGTTTAGGACAGTCCGGTAAAGCTACACCAGAAAATCCAATTAATTTAAGCTGCATCAGTGATTGCTGTCACATCTTCATCAAATTAGAAGCTATAATTAAAAAAGCGCACAATAGATAGGGGATTTTTTTCTTTCTTTTAAGGAGCTTGATCTGGTCAGCCAGTAACTCCACATCGTACAGTCGTTGCTAAAACAACAGGGACAGTAATATCTCATTGCTGGAAAATAAAAAAAGTTCAGGGGCAAAACTCCATTTTTCTTGTTGTCTGTAACCTTTTTTCCTCTGAGATTCCTGATAGAACTGGGTATATCATATAGGGGCAATCTGAATTGATGCAGTAATTATTAATCTAATTGATGCAATAATTAACATATCCTCCATCCGTTCACACCGTTTATCCATCAGGGTCTTGGGGGAAGCTGGAGCCAATCCCAGCTGCAATAATGAATTCATTTTCATGATCTGAAAACTCAAACTTTATTAAAACAAAGCTAAAAGAGGTTTTTGATCACCTTTGGTGGCAAAAAGAGAGAACGCCACAATATCTCATCTCATTATCTGTAGCCGCTTTATCCTGTTCTACAGGGTCGCAGGCAAGCTGGAGCCTATCCCAGCTGACTACGGGCGAAAGGCGGGGTACACCCTGGACAAGTCGCCAGGTCATCACAGGGCTGACACATAGACACAGACAACCATTCACACTCACATTCACACCTACGGTCAATTTAGAGTCACCAGTTAACCTAACCTGCATGTCTTTGGACTGTGGGGGAAACCGGAGCACCCGGAGGAAACCCACGCGGACACGGGGAGAACATGCAAACTCCGCACAGAAAGGCCCTCGCCGGCCACGGGGCTCGAACCCGGACCTTCTTGCTGTGAGGCGACAGCACTAACCACTACACCACCGTGCTGCCCCCTCCACAATTTCTTTTAATAAATAAATAAATAAATAAATATGCCGATTTAGCAAGCATACCCTAGCCTGGGAAATCCCATGCTGCTTTGCACAATCGTTCCGATCTGAAAAGACAGCATGGAAACTATGGTCTAAAGGCTCGCCTGAGTTAGGGAGCCAATCAGAGAGTGGGGAGGGGTGGAAAGACGGTGACGCGTACTACTCGACAAACGGAAGCTTGTAGTTTATTTGGGACTGTTTACGGATCACATTTAACATGGCGGCGAGCGATACGAACCAAACTTTCGATCAAGCTTTGTCTTGCACAAATGGCAGTAATCGTTCGGTGCCATTGTTTTCCTATTTTTGTTTTGCCTTCTCTTTCTCTTTCCTTCT
Source organism: Neoarius graeffei (assembly GCF_027579695.1). Lineage (NCBI taxonomy): Eukaryota > Metazoa > Chordata > Actinopteri > Siluriformes > Ariidae > Neoarius > Neoarius graeffei. The sequence continues at coordinate 45,734,182 of NC_083571.1, read as the reverse complement.
CTTCTTCGTCGCTCTAACTACGTCACCGGGTACAACTGCCATGATTGGCCATGGGCTACGTATACGCCAAATGATAAACATTCGCAACGTCCAATAAACGGCCGTTGACAATCGTAAACCACACCTCCCCTACGAGAAATTCAATAGGCGGATTCCAGACCATATTTCACTTGTGATATGGTCTGGTGTTAACCAGACTAAGCATACCCAAGAAAGGTAAGCAAATCGTGGGCACAGTTTCAGAGTGCTGATCTGCTGAAATGGAGTTGCTTGCATCTGTGAAAAATAGTATATGGCAGATGTCTGAAACAAAACCACAAATATAGCGGGATCTCACGGTGGAGTTGTCTGGGTCTGCATGAAACAGACGTACTGAACTGAACTGAAAGCTCAATCTGCTGATGGTATTGGTTCAGTTTTTTCCAGGTTGGCGCTTGTTGGCTTTTGTGCTTGAACTCTTCATAAAAAGTAAAAATGTTGGACTAAACATTGAGATGCGAAGAAGAAATGAGATGATTCTGCAAAACCTTTTCAAACTATTTTCATTACAATAGCAGCAGAAAATGTAAGCTGTAAAGGTTACATGTTGCATGTACAAAAAAAAAATAAAATCAAAGTGTCAGTGCTCATGCATGTATATCCACATCAGCATATCAGAAAGAGAGCACTTCTCTAACAATATAGTCATTTATTCTTAAGAGATGAAGAATTTTCTCATTTTCTCCCTAATCTAGTCACAGCCAATTCCCACCCACCAGACAGATCTCCCCTATCACACGACCGCTACCAGCTATAGGGAGGGCGAAGGCTACCACGTGCTTCCTTTGAGCATCTTTTCCAGCTGCTGCTCGTGTAATGTTGGGGGCACATGCACTACCGTTCAAAAGTTTGGGGTCACCCAGACAATTTTGTGTTTTCCATGAAAAGTCACACTTTTATTTACCACCATAAGTTGTAAAATGGGCGGCACGGTGGTGTAGTGGTTAGCGCTGTCGCCTCACAGCAAGAAGGTCCGGGTTCGAGCCCCGTGGCCGGCGAGGGCCTTTCTGTGCGGAGTTTGCATGTTCTCCCCGTGTCCGCGTGGGTTTCCTCCGGGTGCTCCGGTTTCCCCCACAGTCCAAAGTAGGGCTGTAACGATACACCCAACTCACGATTCGATTCGTATCGCGATTTTTGACCCACGATTCGATACGCCCACGATTTTTTTAAAAATGTTTTTTTAAAGTAGTAAATTTGACTTATTAACATTTACTTACTTACATTAACTATTTAATAACAAATAATTCAGACCACTGCAGAGAATGAGTAATATGTATGCAAAAATGAACAAATGTATATCCAAAGACTGTTTTATTTCTCAAAATAATACTGTTGAGCCGGAAGCTCTGTTTTTTTCGGTTCTGAAAAAGTCATTTTTCCAAATCGTGTAAATCCGTTAAGATTTTTTTTTGGGGGGGTGGCTCTCTCACTGTCTCACTCTCATAGGGCCAATGATTTTCTGTGATTGCGGAAAACGGATGGAAATTATGGAATTTTTATGGTGAAACGTTGCTCGCGTGTCAAAATGTAACTGCCGCAGAAGGCTTCCGCCCAAGCAGACATGCCTTCAGTGTTGCCAGATATTGCTAACGTTTTCCACCCCAAAATATGTTCAAAACCAGCCAAAAAGCACCTAAACCTGCCCAATCTGGCAACACTGCATGCCTTTCCGGTCAAGTGATTGTGATTGGCTTGTGGCACACCTAGCCAGACAATGAGCTGCTTGTTTACAGATTCGCTCCCCGCGTCGCAACCAGAATGGCGACCGCTTAAAAGAAATGAATGCTCTGCCAGTGGCGAGTGTGCACGTTGCGTGACTCGCAGAAGATTGTCGCAGGTCGGCAAAAAAACGACTTACTAATAGATATAAAAAAAAAAGTAATTTAAGTAAGTTTAAAATGTAATTTAAATAAAAAAGTAAAGTATCCATAAATTGAAGTTTGGAAGCGCCTCTGTTTTTGGGCTGAGGAGAAGTTTGAAAGGGTGTACCGCGATTCTGCCTTCTTGTATCGTGATACGGATCGTGGCTCTGCGTATCGCGATTTCGATACGCATATCGTTACAGCCCTAGTCCAAAGACATGCAGGTTAGGTTAACTGGTGACTCTAAATTGACCGTAGGTGTGAATGTGAGTGTGAATGGTTGTCTGTGTCTATGTGTCAGCCCTGTGATGACCTGGCGACTTGTCCAGGGTGTACCCCGCCTTTCGCCCGTAGTCAGCTGGGATAGGCTCCAGCTCGCCTGCAACCCTGTAGAACAGGATAAAGCGGCTACAGATAATGAGATGAGATGAAGTTGTAAAATGAATAGAAAATATAGTCAAGACCTTTTTCTGGCCATTTTGAGCATATAATCGACCCCACAAATGTGATGCTCCAGAAACTCAATCTGCTCAAAGGAAGGTCAGTTTTATAGCTTCTCTAAAGAGCTCAACTGTTTCGGCAGATTCTACCATAACAGAGGCCAGTTAAGTCCCCTCTCCTTAAATTGCTGAATTGATTATTTTGATCATTCTATTAAGTTTTTCTAGTAGCATTTGGGGTCTTGGACATTCACAGTCAATTTTAGGACGGTAGTCCTGGTAACTAATTAATAAAAGCCTGACATGACAGACATGCTAAATGACAATAGAAACACATCGGTTTCTATCATCAAAACCTGACAGACAAACTAACGTCTACCATCATATTCTGACAGACACTCAAGATGACCATAGCAACAAAACTGTTTCTTACATTATTAATCTGACAAATTTAGTAATAATATTAAATACCTCATCACTAGAACCAAATAATAAAATAAAATATTGAAATAAAAAAGATAAAATTTATTTTCAAAATTGAAATATCAACAATAATTGTCAGAACAGTGACGACAGACACGACTGTGTCACTTTCGCGGGGAAATAACACATTGAAATGGCCTGCCAGCTGAAAGGGTCGCAAGTGGCTCTGATTTATCTCAACTTATGATAGTTTTCCTCCAGAAAACTTTAAATATGAATGCACAAATATATTCTCAATGTTTCTATCGTCAAACATTTCTATGGTCAGGATAGCTGACTGAAAATCTTACCTTGATTTATTTGATGAACTCTAGCTGTCAGAACTCCAAGTCTTGCCTGGAAGTAAATGTCTGCCGTCACAAAAATCACGCGCAGTAGAATTTCCTCTCTGCGTCAGTCAGCATGTGCGTGGCGAGGGCTTGAATTTTGCTATCGTCAGGTGCATTTGACTGACAGACTGACGATAGCATTTTTTAAAAATAACTGTGGGCTTCTCTCGTGAACGAAATAGTTTTTTCGCTGTTAATCTATTTCAACTCTATCTGTTGACACCCAAAAATGATAAAGCCTGCTTCCACACGGTAACTACCAAAGATCCATAATGGCCGAGTCTATCGTCAGGTCGTCTGACAGAAATTCACTGACGATAGCAACAGGGATCATGAAAGGGATTTTTAAAATGGGAGTTATGTCTGTCAGATATGTCAAAGAAATAGAACTTTATTCTTTAAAAATCTTTTATTGATATACTCAGTGTATTTTTAAATGACGTGCTGTTTTAGAAGACCAAATACCATATTTTCAATCTTGAAAATATTACCTCACTGAAAAAAGGACAAGAAAAATGTCTTATTTTGTGGGCAAGTGGTTAATGGATCCAGTTACGGTAGAATCTGCCTTTTCAGTAGGGCTGGGTTCAAAAGATCGATCCACGATCCGATATCGATTCACGTTCAAAAAATACGAGATCGATTCAAAAATGTGTGGCTCGATCTCTTCCAGGTGGCTATAGGCACTATTTTCTCGACCGCGCAAGGACCGCTATAAAAAGCGGGTGCCGGCAAACGAAATCGAAACTTAAGAACGCGAGATGGCTGAAGCTGCACAGCTAAAATCACCGCCTGGCCTGAAAGCTGATGTATGGCATTACTTTGGATTCAAACGTTACGAGGACAGCGATGAAGTCGACAGAACAAAAGCAGTGTGCAAACTGTGCCACATAGAGGTAAAATATAGTGGCAATACAACCAATCTCCGCAACCACTTATCCAGGCACCACGCCGACACAGTTTCAGCCAAACCTGCGGCGAATCAAACTGCACTGGAGAAGGCATTTGGTGTTAAATTACATGCACAAATACATATTGGGCTGTTCCTGTCAATAGGGACAGTTTTTACTTTAAAGTGACAATCCAGCAATATCTAAGTAACTCGATATCGAATCGGATCGTGACCTTATGAATCGGAATCGAATCGATCCAGGAAATCTGGATCGATTCCCAGCCCTACTTTTCAGCTGTGCTAACATGATTGTACAAGGGTTTTCTAATCATCCATTAGCCTTCTGAGGCAATGAGCAAACACATTGTACCATTAGAACACTGGAGTGAGAGTTGCTGGAAATGGGCCTCTATACACCTATGGAGATATTGCACCAAAAACCAGCAGCTAGAATAGTCATTTACCACATTAGCAATGTATAGAGTGGATTTCTGATTAGTTTAAAGTGATGATCTTTGAAAAGAACAGTGCTTTTCTTTCAAAAATAAGGACATTTCAAAGTGACCCCAAACTTTTGAACGGTAGTGTAACACACTCAGAGGAAAGTGCTGTCTATATCCAGTTCCTCACACATTAGCTCACAGAATCTCTGGATGATTGGGCAGATGTTTTTCTGTTGCACCACTGGGGGCCCTCCCAAAGGTATCACTGTTGACCCGTTTAACAACTCGGTGATTTGTTTGAATGATTCTGTAAATTTCGTGCCCCGACACCGAAAAAGAACACAGAATTTCAGGTGGTTTTAGTTGTTTAACTGGCGCTCCTGTGGTTTGAGCAGATTGTTGTGGCTAGTCAGCTCTGCAGGTCCACATTCAAGGAAGTTATTCCATCAGGAGATCATAGACTATTCGTTCATGAGTCATCCTTCCAGCAGTCCTGCTGCCTCCATGGCATTGTAGCGACATCGATGTTGAGCTCAGGGCACAGGTGATCCCCCTTTGAGCTCTGTGTAGCTGAAAAACACTAATGCAGCCAAAAATGAATGCAGCCTAGTGGGGGCCACTTAGCATGGTGTGAATGAGATCATGCCATCTGGTCACTGTTAGCTCTTATTCACTGTTTGTGGTGGTCATGGCATTTATTAATTGACTGCACGTTAGGGCTGCACGATATCAGAAAAATATGCGATATTCGATAACATGACGGAATATCTCGATATCGATATGTATCACGATAATTAAATAATGTTTTTCTTACCTCTACTCGCCGTTCTGCCCTGTATCTAGCATTTAAAAAAAAACACCCAATGCATCGCTTCCATTCCAACATTATTTTTTATTGGAAAAACATGGCTACACCTGCAATGGTGTCCATCAATCATCTTTAAATCTCTTCATTTTTGTGAGCGCAGCAGAAAATGTCTTAAGTTGAAGTAAACAAAAAACTGAAAACTACATTACGTTAACATAAAGCATTCAAAATGGCAATTTCAGCGGCTCCCGGGAGATGAAGGTGAGCGACACAGATTCACCATAAACTCAAACACAATCTGTTAATAACACATGCGGGTGAGAGAGCAGTGGGGTGTGTGTGTGTGTGAGAGAGAGAGAGAGAGGTAGCGTGTGTGTGTGAGAGAGTGAGAGAGAGAGAGAGAGCACGGTTTTATGTTTTTATGCTTCTGTACAGCAGTGTTTGTCCCAGTGAGCCGCCCCACCAGTTTTACAGGTACATGTCTTGCAAAGTACCCGAGTTTGCAGTGCGTCACCCCTCCTGAATCCAAAGTACTTCCAAATAGCAGACGTGCATTTTTTTTTTTTTTTTGGAAACCAGTTCCTCCTCACACAAGTTTGTCTCACCACACTTGCTCCCGCCTTCCGCCATCACCACGAGGCTTTTACTTGTTTTGCAATAGGGGGCGGAGTTATCCCGCGGCGCTTGTTGACATTCAAATGTGATTGGACGGCACAGAAAAATGTGCCTTTTATCGAAATTTAAGTAATTTTTGCGGTATGTGTATCGCAAACTATGATATCGCGATATCGATACTTTTTCGATATATTGTGCAGCCCTACTGCACGTCCAGGATCTTAGAAAAATGCAGTAGTTAAAGACTATTGATGCAGAAGGAAACTTGCCAATGAACGCATACAAAGCAAAAAAAACAAAAAAAAAAACCCAAATCAGTAGATCATGAGAAGTAGAACACGACTCTGATTTCAGTCAAAATTTTGGTAATTATTCCTGCTGAAGTAAATGATTGAACAAAGCCATATGTGTGTGGACTTAAAGAGTAATGTTCTTTGAATCTAAAATTTCGGACATAAAATTTCTGAACGGTGGCACGGTGGCGTAGTGCTTAGCGCTATCGCCTCACAGCAAGAAGGTCCGGGTTCGAGCCCCGTGGCCGGCGAGGGCCTTTCTGTGTGGAGTTTGCATGTTCTCCCCGTGTCCGCGTGGGTTTCCTCCGGGTGCTCCGGTTTCCCCCACAGTCCAAAGACATGCAGGTTAGGTTAACTGGTGACGCTAAATTGACCGTAGGTGTGAATGTGAGTGTGAATGGTTGTCTGTGTCTATGTGTCAGCCCTGTGATGACCTGGCGACTTGTCCAGGGTGTACCCCGCCTTTCGCCCGTAGTCAGCTGGGATAGACTCCGGCTTGCCTGCGACCCTGTAGGACAGGATAAAGCGGCTACAGATAATGAGATGAGATGAGATGTAAGAGATCTAATATTTAACAGTCCTACCTTTTAGATCAAAGGTGCTGGCAGCGGTTGTACAGTCAGTATGATCTAACTTTATATTAATTAGGTTACTAGAACAAACTCTGAGTGTTTCTACTTTTTTTGTTGAGCTCAGGGAACAGACACAGTCTCGATATACTGGACTCTGAGTGACGACTCTGTGCAGCTAGCAGATGGTTGGTTTAGCCTGTTCGTCTGCTCCCTGGCTTTGGCTCTGGATTGTCAGAAGTTAACTAGGCCTGTTCTGAGACTATGAGCTATGCTGCAAGAAATGAGAGCAGTGAGTGGGACGGATACCCCCCTCCCCCCAACAGGCTAGCAGTGCCCTCAAAATTAGTGCAATTATCTATAAAGCCCACAATGTTTTCAGACACCACCTGGACAACCAGCAGTTCAGCGACTATAACCTGCTGTAAGCTACACTGCCACACTGCATTGGGATGGGGCCAGAGCATACTACAGCATCAGACATCACCTTTGCTAATTTAAACATCTCTACAAAGTTATTCTTAGTAACCTCAGACTGACGAAGGCATATATCGTTAGCTACAACGTGGATAACTATCTTTGAGAACCGATGCTTGCCTAGGACCCTAAGATTACCTGCTATGTCCAGTGCCCTGGCTCCCGGTATACACCTGACTAAAGCTGCTGGTGCCCCTAAAGGCCGAGCTAATTTCACGTGCCGTATGATAAGGGGTGTTCACACGGCAACTTTTACTCCGGTGTAGCACCGGGGCTGCCCCGGTAGAGCGTTCACACGGTACAAAGTTATACCGGTGTAGCCCGTGAGGAGAGTTGATTACATACGGGCATTGCATAATTTGCATCCTGGTATTTTGCGCTTCCAAAATGGCGAATATCAACAACAACAGAACTGCGTGTCTTCCAGTGTTGCCAGATTGGGCGGTTTAAAGTGCATTTTGGCGGATTTGAACATATTTTGGGCTGGAAAACGTCAGCAGTATCTGGCAACACTGGTGTCTTCATCCACGTTGTTTTCCCGGCGCTTGGTGATGCCATGACAACAGGGAAAAGGAAGTACATTTTCACGCATGCGCATATTTCATTTCCGCATTATTACTATCGTATAGCACGGTCGCAAAAACTGCCGTGTGAACGCACGTGGGGCTGCACCGGTGCTAACACGCTTCTCTCTAGTAAGCAGGTTTGTGACGTGTGAACGCTCCACAAAATTTACACCGGTGTAAGATATATCGCAACAAAATACATCGGTGCAGCATCGATGCAAATACGTGCCGTGTGAACACCCCTATAGTCTCCTATAACCAGAGCTCTTTCAGGTTTCTCAGAGGGTGCATCACTGAGCAGAGTGAACCTGTTTGACACGTGAAGCAGAGAGGAGTGGTGCTCTTGTGGGTGATCCTCAGTGGTAGCTTTGGATCTATGATTATGCTGCCAAGTCATCACCCATTCACCCCGCTGTGAGGGCTCTAATGCCCGAGTTGGGGGATTGCTAACTCCACCTAAAACGTCCAGACTTTCCCCTGGAGAAACTACACTGCTCTCATTCTCACGAACCCTCTCTAGAGTCTGGATATGTATGGAATCAATTTTGTGCCAAAATGTTCATGCAATACTTTTGAAATATCAAACAAAAACGACAAATCAAAATACAAAAAAACAAAAAAAGTCAATTTTCTTAGACTGGCAAACAAATTATTCGTGTAATCGTGCAAAATATCAGTCTATTACTCTTCAGAAACCTTTTATTTTCGTTCCGTGTCTTTCTCAGCTTTGTTTGACGTAATTTATTTTGGTTGCGATTCCAGCTTTCTCGTTTGCGCTCCCTGACTTTTTGCTTGCAGTTTTGGCACAAACTTCACGTGTGGGTGGGCTGTCCAGGAACGCATTCCCATTGGCTAACTTGTGTTTGACTGACAGCTACGCTCAGCCATTCCCTACTCGGATTCTGGCGGACTGTTTGACGAGTGACCGATCCATTGACGGTAAATAAGGATCGAGTGGACTTCAGTGGCGACTATGATATTGAATTAATTCAACAAAGTGTAAGTGCAGGACAAATGTGTTGTATGTGTTGCAGTAGTGCACATTATGCAGGTGTTTCGTGGCAAGTCAAATGTTAGCCTTGGCTCCACTACCCAATATAATAGCTGACTTGCTAACGTTAAACACGCCTGCATAATCTGCACTACTGCAACACATACAACACATTTGTCCCGCACTTACAGTTTGTTGAATTAATTCAATATCATAGTCGCCACTGAAGTCCACTCCATCCTTGTTTACCGTCAATGGATCGGTCACTCGTCAAACAGTCCGCCAGAATCCGAGTAGGGAATGGCTGAGCGTAGCTGTCAGTCAAACACAAGTTAGCCAATGGGAATGCATTCCTGGACAGCCCACCCACACGTGAAGTTTGTGCCAAAACTGCAAGCAAAAAGTCAGGCGGCGCAAACGAGAAAGCTGGAATCGCAACCAAAATAAATTACGCCAAACAAAGCTGAGAAAGACGCGGAACAGAAATAAAAGGTTTCTGAAGAGTAATAGACTGATATTTTGCACGATTACACGAATAATTTGTTTGCCAGGCTAAAAAAAATGACTTTTTTTTGTATTTTGATTTGTCGTTTTTGTTTGATATTTCAAAAGTATTGCATGAACATTTTGGCACAAAATTGATTCCATATGCTGTATATGCACCTCTAAAGCTGCAAACTTCTCTGTCAGAGAACTAACTAATCTGCACTTTTCACAAATAAATCTCTCACTAGTGATGGAGGAAGAATGACTAAACATCGTGCACTCAGCACACTGAAGAAGCTGAAGGTGTGCCATGATGAATGGATTTGGGTACCTTAGGCCATTATTAAAAAATGTTCTGTTTCCGGTCCACCGGCCGGGTGAGTGCCGTTTGTGCGGTTGAAATTTTTTTTTTTTAAACGCCGGTTTTTCGACATTTTTTTCGGGTTCGTAAATCTAAAATCGAACTTGACATTTGCGCATTCCCAGGGCTTTCCACTAAGGCTCATACTAGCCATCCATGACAAATAAGTAGCCAGCCGGGGGGAGTAAACACAAAATAAACTCCTGTGCACGCAGTTCCCAGGATTAAATGCATTTTCCACAGACCATTAATTTATTCACTTTACTCAAATACAAAGTAAAACGGCAGTAAATCTTCTTTCTTTTCTTGCGTATTGCATCATGAGGCGTTCCTGGCTTGTAAATCTCTTATTTTCGGTGCATGACACATTCACGCAGCTGAGTGCGCGCGCACGCCGCATGTCGGGGCGCGGATGAGTTACTCTCCCTTGATCAACGGTTCAGTTTGACATTGTCAGTCCGTTAGATAAACATTTAATTTTACTAAAATCTAAAATTAATATTTAGAGCCTGTGGGCTACAAAAATAGTCATTAAAGTAGCCGGCTGGACTTAATTGTGTGGCCGGCAGCCGGCGCTTGTGGAAAGCCCTGTCGAATCAGCTCTGCGCATGCGCTGTGCAGCACAAAAAAATGTCAGCCACCATGAAGGAATGAGAGCCGGAGTTTAAAATTTTGCTTAAGTGTGAAATCGCAAAATGGTATTCTAGCGAACAACAAAATAGTAAAGATTCAGAAAAACAAATCATCCAGTGATCATTTTAATAGTGTAATTTCATCCGAACTAGGCCTAACGCTCGATTTAGAACTACAAAAAGTCCGTGTGTCGGACATTTTAAGTACCTTTGTAAAAGTTTTGCAAATGTTGCAGTCAGCATTTAAAATGCTAACTTAAAGTTTTTGTACAAGTTTCAGTTGATTAAACTGTCATTTTATTAAATGTGTCTGCTTTTGCAATAAAAAAGTACTGAAAGAAAAAGCAAACACAGCATTGCGATTTCTTATCCGTCCATATATAATAAAAATAAATAAATAAATAAATAAATAAATCCCTCCCTCTCGACTGAAATTTTTTTTTGCCCACACGGTGGACAGGAAACGGATTTTTTTTTAAAAGGATAGTTCGGGATTTTTGACATGAATCTGTATGGCATCCCCATCAATAGTGTCGTGCAAACACACTGACTTACCCCTGACAGCATCCTGCGAGTCCAGTTCTCGTCCAGTTTTGGTCCAGACGAAAGTAGTCCGGCGAGTTTGTTGGGGTCACGAAAGTAAAACGTTTTTCGTCTCAAAACAGTACGTGTTCAAAAGAGTGATATATTTGCATCACAAAACCATTGCCAAATAAAAAGTCAGACCTCGAAATCGCTTGGCACTATTTTCTCTCCCTCGGTATCACTGCGCGCTGCCGCCAGGTGACAGCCACGGCTGTTTCATTCATTGTTTACTAGTGATGGGAATTTCGGCTCTTTTGGCTCTTCTTACTATAAGGAGCTGGCTCTTTCGGCTCCTGAGATTTTATTTTTGATTTAAAGGAATACGCCACCCCCAGATGAAATTGAGTCAGTCCCTGCAGTCCCTAGAGTTGGATGAGTGAGCCAAAGCGTTTTGTAGCCGACCCAGCCATTGTCCTGATCTATAAACACCCCGGTTAGCTTAGCGTAGTCGCTGTAATCCGGCGTGTCCAGCTAGCATTGTCGTTACAAAAGTGAATTAAATAACTCAAGATTTTTTATAATTATTTCTCATGACCTGTACATTCACATCGAGTACACACATCAATGCAAATTAACACGAAGGGATTTACTAGACCAATTTATATCTGGAACTATTTTCAGCCACAGCACAGGCAAAGCACCGCTGCAGGCGCAAAGACATCGCGCAGCGCCTGAAAACGGGTGCGCAGCGCTTGAAAACCCGTTTTCAGGCGCTGCGCGGTGTCTTTGCGCCTTCCTTTTCCTACCTATTCCTTTAATTGCTGCAATTAACTAGTTAATTCTGATTCTATTTCTCCTCTCGGTTATAATCTGTCCTGCTTTTGAAAAGATCCTCTCTGGGGGGACAGATGCTGCCATTATACACATCCTCCGTGCCATCACGTGTGTAAGCCGTGGATAGAGTGCAGCCTTGGTCTCCCACCAGCTTAGTGGGTCTGCGTTTCGCTGTCACCTGGCGGCAGCGCGCAGTGATAAGAAGGGAGAGAAAATAGTGCCAAGCGATTTCGAGGTCTGACTTTTTATTTGGCAATGGTTTTGTGATGCAAATATATCACTCTTTTGAACACGTACTGTTTTGAGACGAAAAACGTTTTACTTTCGTGACCCCAACAAACTCGCCGGACTACTTTCGTCTGGACCAAAACTGGACAAGAACTGGACTCGCAGGATGCTGTCAGGGGTAAGTCAGTGTGTTTGCACGACACTATTGATGGGGATGCCATACAGATTCATGTCAAAAATCCCAAACTATCCTTTTAAGGATGGCCTTAATCGAAGATCTGTTAATATTAAAGCATTTCCAATGTGGATGGCCTCTGCTTACGGTCTTTGCATGGGAGGAAAAATCTTACAGTCTTGGTGTTCTTATGAAAAATTTAAAACGCAGAAAAAGGAAAGGGCTTACGACTGCTGATCTCAACTCATGACCAAAGCATTCACAGACACTTACTAAAGTGTGAGCATACATTACCTTCATTAAAAGCTTCTTTTAAACTTTGGATTCATGAGTTTGATCAGAGTGACATTAAAAGAGAAAAAGAGAGGCTGGTGAAGGAATGATTGCTTATACCTGTCATACTCCGCCCCGGACATCCACTCCGGAGATTACGGATCTCTCACGCCAGCGCCGATCCGGATCCGGGATGGGAATTCCACCTCACCTGTATAGACCCCTTCGCATGTTTGTAAACAAACCGACCGTTGCCAGGATGCGCGCACAGCCTGGACCCAGAAACAGTAGCGCTGCCCATAGACCGGCATTATGAGCTGTCAGATTATGCAAAACAATTGTCGTTACAAGATCGAGAACGCTACATAAATAAGTTAACTCTAACAAGTGGACATCGCCTACCAGATCCGTATTTAATTAAAGAGTGGACGGATGATGATAGTAAGTTCCCTGGTATACAATGGCCAGATATATACTCGTACCTTATTGACAAGACTTCAGTGTTCGTTACACCCACGAAAAACTTCGTGCCTACAAGTCTTTAGACGCATATGATTATGTTATGTGCGGGCATGTACAACTTGATTAACAACGGGACATTCATATTCATTTTGTTTTACGTATTTTCTGGACTATAGAGCGCACCTGTATATAAGCCGCATCCGCTCTATTTTTAAAAAAAAATTTAAAAAAAGATCAAATCAAATCAAGTTTATTTGTACAGCGCTTTTAACAATAAACATTGTCGCAAAGCAGCTTTACAGAATTTGAACGACTTAAAAGATGAGCTAATTTTATCCCTAATCTATCCCCAATGAGCAAGCCTGTGGCGATGGTGGCAAGGAAAAACTCCCTCAGACGACATGAGGAAGAAACCTCGAGAGGAACCAGACTCAAAAGGGAACCCATCCTCATTTGGGCAACAACAGACAGCCTGACTATAATATTAACAGTTTTAACAGGTTTAACCCTCAACTGTCCTCATGGGGCCGTCCTTCACAGGAGTGGGGCGATAAAACTCCGACCAGACACAGGGCACCAGGATGGATCAAGCAGGTCCGAGGGGCAGAAGAGGCCAGCATCTCAATCCCAGGATCAACATGTAACTCAGAGGGACAGATGGGGGGGGGGGAGAGAAAGAAAACATGGATTGAAAACATGGATGGAAAAGATATACAAGCCGCACCGGGCTATAAACCGCAGATATCTATGTTGAAAAATTAGATATTTACTGCATGTACAGAACGATTTTGTACTGTAAATGTACATGTATGTACCTGAACAGATTCTTTCCGAACAGTGCCTTTTAACACGGCAGCAACTTTGCTGATTAAAACGGAACAGAACCAAGAGAAAATAACCGGTATTTATTTACCTTCATTTCTCCTGTGTTTGAAACCACAAGTCACTTTAATCATCTTCGCTGGATTTGAAAATAATTACCAGTTAGTAATTTGTCGTGCGTGTTCTATCTGCTAAAGATCTGCTAATTCTTCTTTGCATTGATTTTTTGTCTATCTTATTTTTGATTCTACTTCCGGTTAGAGCGCCCCTAGCGGTGGAAGAAAAATCCATAGAATAGCCGCACCTTTGTATAAGCCGCATGGTTCAAAACCTAGGAAAAAAGTAGCGGCTTATAGTCCAGAAAATACGGTAATCAAATTATGCCAGTGATGTGACGGCAATGTGGCTTTAGCTACAACAGCAACACTAAACAGCAATTTGCAGGAGGTGATGGCATAAAAGGAATGATAGTGTAAAGAGTGCAGCTAAGAGAAATCAGAGCTGCGTAAAAAGCAAGAGGCAGAGAGCAGAAATGAAACTGAACGGGGCGGGAGCTAGGTTAGAGCAGTCAACGTAAGTTGGCATTTAGAGTGAGGGCACACAATTTTACCTTTCCATCCTTGCTTTAAAATTGTGATTTTCGGCATACACAAATAATGACGGCACAAAATCTGGACTGCTTTAGTCAAGCGAGACCTCTCCTACAAACAAAACTGCATGCAAAGCTAAGTTAACATGCTAACAATATTCATTACATTGTGTAACTATGACTCAGCTAATCAGACAAACGTTACCAAAGTATTTTGCTACATCAATAAACGAAGACTAGAAAGAATAAAAAAGAAAGATTTAATAAGTAGCCTGATCTTACCTGTGATGAAGTGGGCGCTGCAAACCCACGCATTTTTGATGGTGCTTTCATCCCAGTCTACACATTTGATGGCTTGTAGCCATAGACGTCGGCGATTTTTTTGGAATGGGTGAGATCCTGCTGGAATTCTGAACATTTTAACTAGGGATCGACCGATATGTTTTTTTCAGGGCCGATACCGATTATTATGGAATTGGGATGCCGATAACCGATATGTGCAACCGATAAATGTAAACATTATAATTCACATGAAATTAAACATAGCACACACTGACACAGACCTTCATATCCATGAAATGTGTTTAATTGTAAAATTGAAGATGAAATGTTGTGCAGGGAGATGCCAGCAGCATTTGTACAATAAAGTCAAACATTAGTTAGAATAAAATGAGAAATAAAATAATAATAAAATAAATATTCACCAATAAAAAAATAAAATCCCTCCCTACTATATTACAGCTCACCATTTTCAGTGGAAAATAAATGAAAATACACTCTGGATTCTTCTACACTAAGAACTAAGGCCGAATCCCATTTCACCCCTTGGACCAACCCCTTGGCCCTTCCCCTCCATTTTGCGCGTTCACGTGAAGGGGTAGGGGTATCCCAATCCCAGTTAACGCGGAGGGGTAGGGGGAGGGGTAGGGCTTCTGTACCCCTCCAAACGGAGATTTTCCTGGAGCTGACTCCGAACGAAGGGGTTTGAGTGATTTCCCACAATGCCATGCGGATTTCAGCGAGATTTCATGCGGATTTCAGAAAGATGGCGGTTCCCGCGGCGAAAGATTGTCATAAATGTATTTTCTCCATTATTTACGTGTTTTAAGTTGTTATCCAGAGGAAACACGCCGCTTGATTCGCTTTCGAGCTGAGAATGAGCAGCGATTTCTGAAATCCAAGCTGCTGCTAAAAAGCTTTGGGAGTGAGTATTGTTTTCGGTTGCTTTACTGCGTACGTTTTGTTCTGTTATTCTCGCTTTTATTGTTTACATGAGTGTTCTGACACCTCATTCTGTCGGATGTGGTGCACGAAGCGCCAAAGATATCCCATTCAGTGGTGTTAGTTAACAAATCACACCCTGCCAGCAGAGATTTCTGGCTCTGACTGTAGCGGCTGGTCGCAGCCAATGACGCGTCGCGTTTTGCTAACGTAAACGCTGACGGAGGTACGCGATGACGTATGCGATCGTTGAAGGGCTATCCCAATACGTAAGGGTTGAATTTCAAGCCCTATCCCTTGTAGCTCAGTTTCAAGGGGAAGGGCCAAGGGGAAGGCGGAGGGGAAGGCGGAGGGGTAGGGGTAGAAATTAGAATTGGGATTGGGCCTAAGTAAGACTTACCAACTTCAAGTAGTTTTTAAATAACAAACCAAGTGTAGGGAGCTGCCTGCAGCATTTTTTAAAAAGTAAAATCAAACATACAGTAAAGTAGGCTATCAATCCCTATTAGGAGCGGCTGCTCCTTTAAGAGTATATCGCTTTCCGAATCAGAAGCGCTAGCGAGGAGAATCACTTGCGCAAGAATTATAAATACTAGTCACACCTGGCTTGTTTAAATGTTCAAATAGCGCTTTATAAAGTTACCCAACATATACAAGTGCAATGCGCTTTCTGAGCACGAGTCACGTCATGAAGTTTACTCATCACCATAACAAATAGCCAGTAGGCTTGCGCTAGCCTACAGAGCACAAACACTACGTTTTATTTGGTCTTCCCTTGACCACCTCTGTGTATGGCTGTCATTCTACTGTTCGAGTAGAACTACTGACACATTCACAACGTTTCCAGACGGGGATTTAAAAATGACTGCAGCCTACGTTATGCTGTTTCAGCGAGACTAGTTGGTTGTAGGCTAATTCAAGTGCTTCCTTCCGTAAGCTAAGTTTGCCTGGCTACACAGATGCAAATGGACAATTTTAACGAGTAGTAGATGAAGAATGTAAACATATAATGATGTTGTGCTTTCGCAACTTGTGTGTTTGTGACTTATTGCGGCAAAAGCAGCGTGTCCTTACCTTGATACGGGCGCCTTGAAACAGTTCAGAGTGTTTAGCTGCGCGTGTCGATTGGCTGTATCCCTTGTGCCAAACAAATCGGATGTTGTGGTGGGCGGGACCGTGTTCTTGAACTCAGAGAGGCGAGTGCAGGAAAGGACGTGCAGGGACAGTCGCGTTAGGAACGAAATGGCTGCAAAAAGGCATGTTATCGGCATATCGGTGGAAATTATGGCCGATACCGATAACCCTAAAAATGCAGAATATCGGCCCGATATATCGGCCAGGCCGATTATCGGTCGACCCCTAATTTTAACCCCATCACTGCTACGATTCTGACACCCGACAACACAACAACTAGGCATCGCTGAGTCTTTTTTGGGTCCAGGCTGCGCGCGCAATTTCCGCTTACGTATGAATGACGTTTACTGCGAAGGGGTCTATTCACTAACTGGTTTTCACCGCTGCTTATAAATACGCCATTCTCAGACTCTGACTTTGCCAGAACGGCTCGTTTTGCCACTCTAGCTGTTTCTGTGCCTCATTGCAGTTCATGGTTTTTCTCTCTAGCTTAGTTTTCTAGTTCATGGTTTTTTGCACTAAGGTTTTTTTTTCTTGTTCATGGTTTTTTTGCTCTAGCGTTTTTGTCCTTACCTGTCTCGAAGTTTTTTTGTCTCTTTTTACCCGGACTATTTTTGCCATTTGTGTTTTTGTCCTGTTTGTTTACCGTTTTGCCATGCCCTTTTTCCCCTGGATTAAATCACCTTATTTATTGGATTACTGTCCGTGTTCTGCTTTTGGATCCTTATCTCACCACACCTCCACCACCCCTAACAATACCTGATTTATAACATTTGTGATAATGGGAACTTACTTAACCAGTGGTACAAGAGAAATAAAACACTTCAGTTGTGCTTTTATAGGAAATAATCAACTTCAAAATGGTGACAGCACCCTTTCGGCAGATTCTACCATAACAGAGGCCAGTTAAGTCCCCTCTCCTTAAATTGCTGAATTGATTATTTTGATCATTCTATTAAGTTTTTCTAGTAGCATTTGGGGTCTTGGACATTCACAGTAAATTTTAGGACAGTAGTCCTGGTAACTAATTAATAAAAGCCTGACATGACAGACATGCTAAATGATAATAGAAACACATCGGTTTCTATCATCAAAACCTGACAGACAAACTAACGTCTACCATCATATTCTGACAGACACTCTAGATGACCATAGCAACAAAACTGTTTCTTACGTTATTAATCTGACAAATTTAGTAATAATATTAAATACCTCATCACTAGAACCAAATAATAAACTAAAATATTGAAATAAAAAAGATAAAATTTATTTTCAAAATTGAAATATCAACAATAATTGTCAGAACAGTGACGACAGACACGACTGAAACGGCCTGTCGGCTGAAAGGGTCGCAAGTGGCTCTGATTTATCTCAACTTACGATAGTTTTCCTCCAGAAAACTTTAAATATGAATGCACAAATATATTCTCAATGTTTCTATCGTCAAAAATTTCTATGGTCAGGATAGCTGACTGAAAATCTTACCTTGATTTATTTGATGAAATCTAGCTGTCAGAACTCCAAGTCTTGCCCGGAAGTAAATGTCTGCCGTCACAAAAATCACGCGCAGTAGAATTTCCTCTCTGCGTCAGTCAACATGTGCGTGGCGAGGGCTTGAATTTTGCTATCGTCAGGTGCATTTGACTGACAGACTGACGATAGCATTTTTTAAAAATAACTGTGGGCTTCTCTCGTGAACGAAATAGTTTTTTCGCTGTTAATCTATTTCAACTCTATCTGTTGACACCCAAAAATGATAAAGCCTGCTTCCACACGATAACTACCAAAGATCCATAATGGCCGAGTCTATCGTCAGGTCATCTGGCAGAAATTCACTGACGATAGCAACAGGGATAATGAAAGGGATTTTTAAAATGGGAGTTATGTCTGTCAGATATGTCAAAGAAATAGAACTTTATTCTTTAAAAATCTTTTATTGATATACTCAG
Source organism: Neoarius graeffei (assembly GCF_027579695.1). NCBI lineage: Eukaryota > Metazoa > Chordata > Actinopteri > Siluriformes > Ariidae > Neoarius > Neoarius graeffei. The sequence continues at coordinate 45,715,684 of NC_083571.1, read as the reverse complement.
TGCATTTTTAAATGACGTGCTGTTTTAGAAGACCAAATACCATATTTTCAATTAGGGCTGTGCAATATATCGAATATACTCGATATATCATGAAAACTCTGTGTGCGATACATAAAATTATGATATCCTAACTATCGAGTATTTTATGGTCATCTTCCGACTTGCGTTTGTTTCGTGTTTGTTTAAAACCTTTCCCGGTGGTTTTCTCCCTGTCCCTCAGGCAGTAACGTGAGAGGCTGCCTAAGGGTAAAGAAAACAATAAACGTCACGCACTCGCCAACCAATCCCGGGCGACATCTCGGTGCTGAAAGGAACTTCCGGGAAGATTTTCTAGTTTCAGTTGTGTTGCCAGATTGGGCGGTTTTAAGTGCATTTTGGCGGGTTTTGAACATATTTTGAGCTGGAAAACGTTAGCAGTATCTGGCAACACTGCCGGCGGGAAGATTTCCTGGTTCCGGTTTACAGCGCTGACTCAGTTCGTGCAATCGCTGGTGTTGCATAGGCTACCGTGTAAACTCTGGCAATTTCAGCGATAAATTACTTCCTAAAAGAACTAGTAAGGGTTCAGTCTTGCTGGCATTTTTTGGATATCGCGAGGAGGACGTGGAACAGCAAATGCCAGTTTGTAAAGTGTGCAAAAAAAAACCCTGTCATCACGAAAGGCAGCAGCACTACAAATATGTTCCATCACCTGAAACTCACCCGTTACAGTATGCAGAGTCTCTTAAACTCCGAACTACTTGCCCACGAGCTAAAACCCCCACACGGGCTAAACAAATGACCATAGCGGCCTCGTTCTCCAAAGCCCCCCCATATGAGAAAACGAGTCAGAGATGGAGAGCTATAACGGATGCAATCACTCACGTCATTGCCGAAGACATGATCCCAGTTAGTATAGTGGAAAAACCAGGCTTCCAAAAATTACTAAACACACTCGATCCCAAATATGAGTTGCCTGGTCGCAGACATTTTACAGAGAAGGCAATACCGGAATTCTACACATCTGAGAGGCAGAGCCAGAAAACATTCAGCTCAAAAGTGTGCAAAGAGAAAAATGATGTTTTGCAGATCTCTCTCTCTCTCTCTATTGTGAATGTTCCAGTGGTTCTCAGTAGTCAGGTTCATAGCTTGGAGATCTATTTTTTAAAATAATTTAATGAAAGAGCACTTTTCTTATTTAGGCTAAATGTCTTTCTCAGTGTTGAGCTTGCACTTTATTGATTCGAGCTCTGAGCAGCTCTGTATTGTGTTGCCCCTTTGTTGCAATTTTCAAGATTGTTTTTTCAGTTTGTGCCACATCTTTGTTGAATAAAAATAGTCTTATTTCAACTCAATTGTGATTAAATCACTAACATGGAAATTTAAAATGTGTTGTTGAAAACCACCTGTAAAGTTAACCAAGAATGTTATTTAATCTGCAGGGATTGTAGTGAAAACAGTAAAGAGTAAAAGTTAGATTTCATGGGGTCCTTTAGAGGAGATTTAAATATATCGAGATATATATCGTATATCGTGAAATGGAGAAAATGTATCGGGATATTCATTTTTTCCCATATCGCACAGCCCTATTTTCAATCTTGAAAATATTACCTCACTGAAAAAAGGACAAGAAAATTTCTTATTTTGTGGGCAAGCGGTTAATGGATCCAGTTACGGTAGAATCTGCCTTTTGTTGAGGTAAGGATTTTGATGCTGAATGCAGCCTAATTGCACCTGAAAACTGCCACAAACAGCTTAGCTATCATCTATCCCAAAGAGACTTGATCAAATCCACAGTGGGTCAGTCGAGGGCAAATTGGAATCTAACTCAATGACAAAGTGTGTTAAATTTTAACAAGATGCAATGTCTCTGCCGAATCCCCCCCAACCAACTAATAATAAGCCAACTGAATGTGTAGAAAAAAAATTACCATGGCTACGTTCACACTGCAGGCTGAAGTGACTCAAATCCGATCTTTTCGCCCATATGTGACCTGTATCCGATCTTTTATCGACAATATGAACGACACAGATCCGATTTTTTCAAATCCGACCCAGGCCGTTTGGATATGTGGTCCTAATTCCGATTCCTATCCGATCTTTTCATATGCGACTTCAGTCTGAACCGCCAGGTCGCATTCATCCGACTTACACGTCATCAACAAGCCACAAACGTCACTATTCTGCACGGAAGTAGGCGGCGGGTCTCTCAAAAAAGTTACAACAACATGGCGCATAATCACGGGCGCAGATAGAGGGTGGGACGAGTCATATTTAAATTCACCTCGTTCGGTCCCCCCCACTTATAGGGAGGAAAAAACGTCTATGCTGTCTTTCTTTGCATAAGGCAAACCTCACGGAAAAATCAAAAGACTAATTACCATTCGGTTTATTAAGGTGCACGGCAGTGTATACACAGTTGCAACAACTCACATAAAACAAAACAAAGACTGATATTCGGTTGGTTGAGCTGCGCAGACTGCACAGGTTGCGAGCTCGAGCTTGGTTGCTATGGTAACCCACAAGTTTGACAGGCATATCGGGGTTGGGGTTGGTTTGCTGGCAGCTTTGTCCCCCCCAGTTCAAAAAAATGTATCTGTGCCCCTGTGCATGACATCAATGCGAGGGACGCTTCGGGCCTGTGAAGGTTCTGAATCTTCTCAATGGAAGGACGCAGAGGTTAGGGAGCTGATTTCCATTTGGGGGGATGCAGCTATTCAAGCTAGATTGGATGGGTCATACCGCAACCGGGCGGTTTTACTTCCGTAAACACTGGCCATGCTCACTGCGTGTGACGTCGTCGTATCCTGCAGTGCGCATGCGGAACACTTTTAGGTCGCTTTTCGTTCATACTGAGGATCACATACAAGTCGCATATATTTGTTAATGTGAGCGACCTCACAAAAAAATCGGATTTCACAAAAAAATCGGAATTGAGCATTAAGCCTTGCAGTGTGAACGTAGCGTATGTCTTATATATCCAGCTAGTCATCAGATGGGACCTCAGATAATATGAGATTGCTGGCCCTCTGTATCTAAGAAAAACAATATTAAGAAATTAAGGCAAAGCTGTCATCGTTGGTAGAAGTTGGAACCCCAAGTGACAGTAACAGCCGAAGGGAGGAATATAAGAAACAGGAGAAATACCATGGACTAAAAGAGGGCTGGAGAAAATGAACGTTAACTCCAAGGAACCCGGGGCTGCATCACCCACGTGGGAAGAGAGGAAGTAAAAATTCTGAAGAACAGTAAAAATACTGAACCGCCCCCTCAGTCTCTGAAGGTGGTATATCATGAATGTCTGCACAATCCCCACTGTTGAATTAACACCCTAAAGTGTTCATATATGTCCAGTTGGGCAAAAATAAACTCGGAATACATTAAAACCAACACTGTGTTAATGCAACACTGGGGATTTTGCCCTCCCCACCAGTGTAGAGCCTTTAAAGGTGACCTAGTATACACCTTTACTACAAGTTGACACAGATTCCTGAGGTCTTAAAGTATGTCTGTAACATACTTTGGTCAAAATACCACAAGGATAAAGAACCACCGCTCCCTTCTCACCCTGTCTAAACAGCCCTGTTCAAACCTTCTGATTTGAGTGCCTGTTCCTTTAAATGATAATGAACTACCGCTCACCCCACCCCCTCTTCTGCCAGCCAATCAGGTAGCATTTTCCTCATGAATATTCATTCAAAAAGGCAGTTCTCAAGCCATGAGTGGAGATACGCAGTTGAAGGGGCGGCATAATTCTTATGAGCTCCCCTTGTGATGTCGAAAGAGGAGCCGAGTTGAAGCACATTTCATTTCATTTTATCTCATCTCATTATCTCTAGCCGCTTTATCCTGTTCTACAGGGTCGCAGGCAAGCTGGAGCCTATCCCAGCTGACTACGGGCGAAAGGCGGGGTACACCCTGGACAAGTCGCCAGGTCATCACAGGGCTGACACATAGGCCAAGTTTACATTAGACCGTATCTGTCTCGTTTTCTTCGCGGATGCACTGTCCATTCACATTAAAACGCCGGGAAACGGGAATCCGCCAGCGTCCACGTATTCAATCCAGTTCGTGTCTGGTCCGGTGCTGTGTAAACTCAGGGATGTGATTTTTCCGCGTATTCGCGGAATTCCGCTTTTTTCACCTCAAAACTTGAAAAAAAAAATGCTTCCGATTTTTCCCTCAAATCCACATTCGTATCCTATTCGTTCCGACTTTGTTTGAAAGATGGCAGCCTCGGATTTGCATCTTTACGCCCCGATCACGGAGGCTGCCATCTTTCAACTCTTTGTTTGAAGCGAGCGCGTTCATTGGTTGTTACAGAGCGATGGGCCAATCATGTACCTCGTTTCATCTCATTGACGTAATTACGTCATTTACGCAATTCCGTCATTGAGATGAAACGAGGTACGTGATTGGCCCATCGCTCTGTAACAACCAATGAACGCGCTTGTTAGATAGCTGTACGTAAGCTCGCTTCAAACAGAGTTGAAAGATGGCAGCCTCCGTGATCGAGCGTAAAGATGTAAATCGAGTGAGAGAGAGAGCGAGTGAGAGAGAGAGAGAGAGAGAGAGAGAGAGAGCAAGCGAGAGAGAGAGCGCGAGCGTGCGTGCGCGTGCGAGTGAGAGAGAGAGCGAGTGAGAGAGCGCGAGCGTGCGTGCGTGTGCGCGCGAGTGAGAGAGAGAGCGAGTGAGAGAGTGTGTGCGCGCGCGAGTGAGAGAGTGAGCGAGAGTGTGTATGTGTCAGAGTTGCATGTTACCATTAAATTGGCTTGAATTTGTTAATCATGACAAGTTTTTTCTTGTGTGTTTGCTTGCCATTTTAGTACAATTTTTAAGTCAGAAAACCCCAAAACCCAGGAGCTTCGGGGGGCTTCCCCCCTTGTCCCCGGGGGCCTGTGGCCCCCGGACCCCCGGCTAAAATTTTCAGATAATTTCACCAGCCCCAGATCACAGCCCTGAAACATTGAGAATACGTGGATACGCTGTGCTGAGCTCTAGCTGGCGTCTCATTGGACAACGTCACTGTGACATCCACCTTCCTGATTCGCTGGCGTTGGTCATGTGACGCGACTGCTGAAAAACGGCGCGGACTTCCGCCTTGTATCACCTTTCATTAAAGAGTATAAAAGTATGAAAATACTGCAAATACTGATGCAAATACTGCCCGTTGTGTAGTTATGATTGTCTTTAGGCTTGCCATCCTTCCACTTGCAAGTGGTAAGTGACGCGCACGCCCGACATGCACTGAGATCACACACACAGCGGCTCAGTCCCGAATCACTGCTCGTGCGCTTCACTCGCGCGCTCTGTGAGCTGCGCAGGGCCGGAGTGCGCACCCTCCAGAGGGCACTCGCTGTTCAGGGCGGAGTGATTTGGAGCGCAGGATGCCTGCGGAGCCGAGCCGCCGAGGAGAAATTACACATTTACACATTTCAACTTACGTGCCGTCTAATTAGTCATGTGATTAGCGTATCCGTGTATTGGCGTTGCTGTGTGCACGCGAATCGTTTTTAAAAACGTTAATCTGATGATACGGTCTAATGTAAACCCCACCATAGACACAGACAACCATTCACACTCACATTCACACCTACGGTCAATTTAGAGTCACCAGTTAACCTAACCTGCATGTCTTTGGACTGTGGGGGAAACCGGAGCACCCGGAGGAAACCCACGCGGACACGGGGAGAACATGCAAACTCCACACAGAAAGGCCCTCGCCGGCCCCGGGGCTCGAACCCAGGACCTTCTTGCTGTGAGGCGACAGCGCTAACCACTACACCACCGTGCCGCCCTTTGTTGAAGCACATGTTTTCTGAAATGGGCAGTGCAAAAGAAACTGACTGGGTGTCTTATTTCAGGGTTTGTGGGTTGGTAGACAATCCAGAGACCCAAATATATGTGCACAAGCACTAAAAGAGTGTGTTTTTCATACCGTATGTCCCCCTTAAAATCTTATACCACACCCCTTTTAAATTCCCAAATCTGACTGGATAGAAGGTATTGATTAATTTTCTGTAACAGCATCTCTGACAGTAGTCTCAGCTGTAACTCAAATGAGAGGGTTATATTAAGCTGCTCATTTGAATTCTCAGGGAAGTGTACAATCCAAAGCTAATAATAAACCGAGTAAAAATATGTGATTTAACAAAGAAAAACAAACACTGATACGGTGAAGCTTTCTGAAAGGAAATGTTTATTTAATATTTATGGAAGGAGTCTTCCATGTCAGTGTTTAGTCACACAGGAAAGCCTTCAGGACCTCGAGCTTACTGGCTTCTCGTGTGTGTGTTTTATTAACTGGGCAATTCCATGTAAATGTCAACCTCACCATGCAAAAATAAAGCAACATGTAATACATCAAAACCACTCCCTAGGCCTGTATTTTACAGATGTGAATAAGTTGAACCAATTTGTAACCAACCTAATATGTCACTGTCAGTCTTTCTTTCTTATAATGTAAACCCCAAGCTAAAATCAACTTTGATCATGTACAATTCTATATTATTGCCACAAGCCACAGAAATGTATGCTAAAATCCACAAAACAGCAAAACAATAGCCATCCTAAATATTATTTAAGAGCTTTGATAGTTTTAGCTGATATTTAGAGAGTTTTTCAAAGGGTTATGGTGGTTAAATTGCTGATTTTCTAAACATATGCCATGTCTATTTCAGACGCGTCACATCCATAACGGAATTTCGTCACATCCATAACGCTGACTTTTCCTTCCGAAACTCTGCATGAAATACAAAATATTTTAAACAAAGATTTTTTAATATTCACCTTGGACCCCTCTATCAAACGGATATCTCCATTTCGACATTAGGTTTACAATTTCACAGAGTTTGATAAAAATGTACAGTCACCCAAGAAAAGTGATACTTTTTCTGTCACATCCATAACGCATCTTTTATTGGCATTTCCTGGCATGCCCTAGATGTACTATGGGAATTGTTCTTGTTCTATCACTTCTCCAGTATGGTACAGCCTTAAAATATGCAACACCTGTTTAAATACTGGGAGACAATAAAACATGCACTGGGTCATTTGTTGCCATTTTGAGTTCAAGTGTCACGTCCATAACGCTGGAATTGCTCAACTTCAAGAGAGGCTGGTGAGAGAATGCCTGTTCTATGCTATTAATTGTAACCATAAAAGGTTAAAAAGCATGATGTCATCATTCATAAATTAGAATTGTGATCACTGGGAAACCACTGGGATAAAAGAGATAGAAAACACACTGGGACATGTTATCAGAAAATAATCAACATCAGTGTGAGAACTGTAGCTCCACTTCGTATCAGAACACACCACACCAGCACGTGAATTATTTTCCGATAACACCACACCCAACACCCAAGTGTTTTATCCTTTACTTATAATAAGTAGCAACAGAAATAGATTTATAAATATAATTTCATTGATGGTGTTAGTTTCTCAGGGCAGCATGTGTAATATTTCCTCTACAATAAAACTCTCATCCAGGTACTGACATGAATATAATGACGCATCAACGAGGTTTAGATTTTCTTTCATGCAAACCCAGATATCTGTGTGAGATCAGCGAAATGTACACCTTAGAATACAGCAGAGCGCCGTTTTAACTAGGGATGTTAACCGATGACCAGTTGACCGAATCAATGTCAACCGGTTAATTTTTTTTTGGTTGTCGGTTAAAAAAAAAATCAATCGTTTGGAAGCTGCCGATTTTGGAGCGGAGAATCTGGAATTCTGTGTTGTAAACGCTTGGGGCATGCCATGCGGTGTAAGGACGACAGCTGACAAGTCAGAAACACCCATTCAGTCATGTCCCGCCCTCCCGCCCCAGTTGAAGACAGCTGACAAATCAGAAACACCCATTCAGTCATGTCCCGCCCTCCCGCCCCAGTTGAAGACAGCTGACAAATCAGAAACACCCATTCAGTCATGTCCCGCCCTCCCGCCCCAGTTGAAGACAGCTGACAAATCAGAAGCACCCATTCAGTCATGTCCCGCCCTCCCGCCCCAGTTGAAGACAGCTGACAAATCAGAAACACCCATTCAGTCATGTCCCGCCCTCCCGCCCCAGTTGAAGACAGCTGACAAATCAGAAGCACCCATTCAGTCATGTCCCGCCCTCCCGCCCCAGTTGAAGACAGCTGACAAATCAGAAACACCCATTCAGTCATGTCCCGCCCTCCCGCCCCAGTTGAAGACAGCTGACAAATCAGAAACACCCATTCAGTCATGTCCCGCCCTCCCGCCCCAGTTGAAGACAGCTGCCATGCAGTGAAAGAAAAAAGTGTAGACACAGGCTTTTTAGCTTACAAATTACTATTCTGTTTTTTTTTTATTATTATTAGAAGGCACATGGAGTTTAGTCCTGCCTTGGCCAGTGCATTCTGAAAGTATGTTTCGGTCTGTAGCCAACAATGCATGTTATTGCAGATCATATCTCTCCACACAAACTAAAGGCGCAGATGCCGACTTTTTCACGGTTGAATCGTGCAGATCCGATTTTTTTTTTTTTTTAGGGGGGCATTGGAGTGTCTGAATAATTTCATCACTCCAACGCCCCCCCCTAAAAAAAAGAAAATCGGATCTGCACGATTGAGCCGTGAAAATGGCGGCATCCGCCAAAAGGCGCGCCGTTTGCATCCCTGTTTAAACTCATAGGTTAACCGACTTTAACCGGCTAATGAGGCTCGGTGGTCGGTCAAGATTTTTTTTAGTTTTCGCCATCCCTAGTTTTAACACAGTAGTTGGGATCCAAAAAACTCTGACCATGTTATGTGTGAATCCGTGTTATAACGGTATGGAAAATCTGCTATGGCTTGGGTAGAGCTAGCTTTTTTCAATAGCGACATCCTATGTTTGCATTGCAAGGCCATCCTTAAAAAAAATCCGTTTCCTGTCCACCGGGTGAGCAAAAAAATTTTCAGTCAGGAGGGAGGGATTTTTTTTATATATATGGATGGATAAGAAATCGCAATGCTGTGTTTGCTTTTTCTTTCAGTACTTTTTTATTACAAAAGCAGACACATTTAATAAAATGACAGTTTAATCAACTGAAACTTGTACAAAAACTAAGTTAGCATTTTAAATGCTGACTGTAACATTTGCAAAACTTTTACAAAGGTACTTAAAATGTCCGACACACGGACTTTTTGTAGTTCTAAATCGAGCGTTAGGCCTAGCTCGGATGAAATTACACTATTAAAATGATCACTGAATGATTTGTTTTTCTGAATCTTTGCTATTTTGTTGTTCGCTAGAATACCATTTTGCGATTTCACACTTAAGCAAATGATGAAAACTCCGGATCTCCTTCCTTCATGGCGGCTGCCGTTTTTTTGTGCCGCACGGCGCATGCGCAGAGCTGATTCAGTTCAGAGTGCGCGCGCGCTCGGCGGAGGCAGTAGTGTGTCGGAGGGAACAGAAGCAGAGATGATGCTTATTTTGTCTCCGGTAAACCAGTCTTCTCTCGTTCAATTACGTGCTGGCATCAAAAGACACCGTTGGTTGTAAATGAACCCAAACTGAGTGGTTGGAGTGTATTTTCATACACAAATGGAGAAATGTTCGCTGAGTGTTTAATTGTGTAGCCCCACTGCAGACCGTTGTCGTTGTTAATTCATAGCGTGCTCAGCTGCGTGAATGTAGCCTGGGCCCGCCCATCCTAAGCGTGACGCAACACGAGGGCCTGTTCCGAGCTGAGTCTGGCCAGGCAGGCTATCTACAGCATTTCCAAGCTCCCAAAAAATCGGGAACCAATCAACTTTGAGCATCTCCAACGGCCCTGGGTAGAGGCGTGTTCAAGGCAGCGACGTAGTAGAACTGCGACCGGAAGCCATAGATTGTTTACAGAATCTATGCCGGAAGCGCTTCATTCACATCACGAACATGGAGCAGCGGCAAGCCTTTAACACAGCGGTAGATGCTGTATTGAAAGCATTCAACGGGAAGTTCTCATTGAAAACGGAGCAAAGAGCAGCCCTGGAGGTATTTATTGAAAGGAAGGACGTTTTCGCCTTGCTCCCGACCGGCTTCGGTAAGAGTTTAATCTACCAGTTAGCCCCGTCGCGTCACATAAGTCAGAGGAAAGAGTGATGTGATTGGTTTAAGCTTCGTCACAGCCTTTTCTGGCTTCGACCAGTAGCAAACTGAGGCATTTCAGGGAGGCGGGTCAACCACGGGCTCTGGGAAACGGTTTGGCTTAATAGCTTGGCCAGACCAAATGCTCGCAGAGCTTTGAAGTCGCGTTAGCCAGGCTAGCGTGAATGTGTCATGCACTGAAAATAAGAGATTTCCAAGCCAGGAACGCCTCATGATGCAATACGCAAGAAAAGAAAGATTTACTGCCGTTTTACTTTGTATTTGAGTAAAGTGAATAAATAAATGGTCTGTGGAAAATACATTTAATCCTGGGAACTGCATGCACAGGAGTTTATTTTGTGTTTACTCCCCCCGGCTGGCTACTTATTTGTCATGGCTGGCTAGTATGAGCCTTAGTGGAAAGCCCTGGGAATGCGCAAATGTCAAGTTCGATTTTAGATTTACGAACCCGAAAAAAATGTCGAAAAACCGGCGTTAAAAAAAAAAAATTTCAACCGCACAAACGGCACTCACCCGGCCGGTGGACCGGAAACAGAACATTTTTTAATAATGGCCCAAGGTATTAAAAATGCAAGTTTTGGCCTGCTCTGAACGATTGTAAGCATAATTCCATACAGCATAGTAGCATTGCCGATATAATTGCAAGTCATTACAAAAGTACAATAGCAGTGAGAAGAATATGGACAATCGTGTGATAATTAACTGCATGTAATAAGTAAACGAGAAGTGTTCAAAGAATAGAACAATAATTATTGTGCAACAAGGCATAGCACATAACGCACAGTTTTAGTCCTTGGTTTTACTGGAAAAAGTCTGTAACCTTCTTTTGTTGAATGAAACCTAATTATTTTTATTCACGCACCAGTAACTTTATTTGTATGTTATTTCATAGAAAGCAACAATTATATTGTGGCAAAGCTAAATATAAAGTGAGAGTGGATCTTTACATTTAAACAATCTAACGCGACAAAAAAATATATATATATATGAGAGAGAGTGCTGAGCGTAAATGAGTGCACCCCCTTTGAAAAGTAACATTTTGAACAATATCTCAATGAACACAAACAATTTCCAAAATGTTGACAAGACAAAGTTTAATATAACATCTGTTTAACTTATAACGTGAAAGTAAGGTTAATAATATAACTTAGATTGCACATCTTTCAGTTTTACTCAAATTAGGGTGGTGCAAAAATGAGTACACCCCACAACAAAAACTACTACATCTAGTACTTTGTATGGCCTCCATGATTTTTAATGACAGCACCAAGTCTTCTAGGCGTGGAATGAACAAGTTGGCGACATTTTGCAACATCAATCTTTTTCCATTCTTCAACAACGACCTCTTTTAGTGGCTGGATGCTGGATGGAGAGTGATGCTCAAGTTGTCTCTTCAGAATTCCCCATAGGTGTTCGATTGGGTTCAGATCAGGAGACATACTTGGCCACTGAATCACTTTCACCCTGTTCTTCTTCAGAAATCCAATAGTGGCCTTAGATGCGTGTTTAGTCATGTTGGAAAAGTGCACGACGACCAAGGGCACGGAGTGATGGTAGCATCTTCTTTTTCAGTATAGAGCAATACATCTGTGAATTCATGATGCCATCAATGAAATGCAGCTCCCCGACACCAGCAGCACTCATGCAGCTCCACATAAGGACACTGCCACCACCATGTTTCACTGTAGGCACCATGCATTTTTCTTTGTATTCCTCACCTTTGCGACGCCATACAGTTTTGAAGCCATCAGTTCCAAAAACATTTATATTGGTCTCATCACTCCAGAGTATAGAGTCCCAGTAGTCTTCATCTTTGTCAGCATGGGCCCTGGCAAACTCTAGGCGGGCTTTTTTGTGCCTGGGCTTTAGGAGAGGCTTCTTTCGTGGACGGCATCCACGCATGCCATTCCTCTGCAGTGTACGCCGTATTGTGTCACGGGAAATAGTCACCCCAGTTTGGCTTTCTACTTCTTTAGATAACTGCAGTGAACTTGCATGCCGATTTTCTTCAACCCTTCTCATCAGAAGACGCTCCTGTCGAGGTGTTAACTTCCGTGGACGACCTGGACGTCTCTGTGAGATGGTTGCGGTTCCATCTTTCTTAAATTTTTGTACCACTTTTGCTACAGTATTCTGACTGATAAGTAAAGCTTTGCTGATCTTCTTGTAGCCTTCACCTTTGTGGTGGAAAGAAATTATTTTCTTTGGGGAATTCTGAAGAGACAAGTTGAGCATCACTCTCCATCCAGCATCCAGTCACTAAAAGAGGTCGTTGTTGAAGAATGGAAAAAGATTGATGTTGCAAAATGTCGCCAACTTGTTCATTCCATGCCTAGAAGACTTGGTGCTGTCATTAAAAATCATGGAGGCCATACAAAGTACTAGACGTAGTAGTTTTTGTTGTGGGGTGTACTCATTTTTGCACCACCCTAATTTGAGTAAAACTGAAAGATGTGTAATCTAAGTTTATATTATTAACCTTACTTTCACGTTATAAGTTAAACAGATGTTATATTAAACTTTGTCTTGTCAACATTTTGGAAATTGTTTGTGTTCATTGAGATATTGTTTAAAATGTTACTTTTCAAAGGGGGTGGACTCATTTACGCTCTGCACTGTGTGTGTGTATATATATAGAGGGCGGCACGGTGGTGTAGTGGTTAGCGCTGTCGCCTCACAGCAAGAAGGTCCGGGTTCGAGCCCCGTGGCCGGCAAGGGCCTTTCTGTGCGGAGTTTGCATGTTCTCCCCGTGTCCGCGTGGGTTTCCTCCGGGTGCTCCGGTTTCCCCCACAGTCCAAAGACATGCAGGTTAGGTTAACTGGTGACTCTAAATTGACCGTAGGTGTGAATGTGAGTGTGAATGGTTGTCTGTGTCTATGTGTCAGCCCTGTGATGACCTGGCGACTTGTCCAGGGTGTACCCCGCCTCTCACCCGTAGTCAGCTGGGATAGGCTCCAGCTTGCCTGCGACCCTGTAGAACAGGATAAAGCGGCTAGAGATAATAAGATGAGATGATATATATACACACTCACACACACATTGTACACAAACATGCTGAATGCTGAAAGATCTAATGACTGATGCTAGTGTGGCACATCAGTGCCCGAATGTTAGCATTAGACATTGTGCTTATTTACAGGGACTTCCTTGCATTAAATCCAATCTCTCTCTCTCTCTCTCTCCACCCTCCCTCCCTCCTTCCTTCCTATAGTCAGGGGCTATTAATGCTCCCAAGGGAAACTGTATTCTCACATTTCATTGTCATCACAGACAGCCTTTGATTTCTTGCCTCTCTGTCTAGCTCACACACTCGCACACACAGCGGTGGCATGCATGTCTAACAAGTACACATCTACAACACAAACACATACCGTACCTGAACACTGAAGTGTGTAGGAGTACAGCAATGCACACAGTCTTGTTTTTAATTACAATATTGTTAACATTCAGTGTTTAGATGGCCTTTTTTTATTATTGAGAACATGGCCAACATTTTAGTATTTTGAGAGTGTCATGTAAAGCAAAATTTGCCATTTGACCTCTTCTTTATCTTATTTTCAAATGTATTGTAATATATTTGAAGTACAATACAGAATCATGAAAACGGATATTACTCAGACCTTCATCTTTAAAGATGTTTATTTTTACAATACAGTGATCCTATTATAAACCACTTATAAAATGCTGAACTTTGCACTTGATTAATGTGCAGTGTAGCATTACAGCGTAACAAGAGTGTGGTGATGGCCATGTAACCCGAGGCAGACTTTGTTCTCAAGGCCAAAGAGAGACTGCAACAGCTGCCCGGGCATTCCTGGTGGCACCAGAGCATCTTATTCGGCTTGTGCTCGTGTTCCATTGCTAGTTTTCCATAGTTTGTCCCTGTATGACCTAGAGAGCGACTAACTGGGGGGAATCAGGCTAGGAATTTGCTTTAAAGTGGGTTGAGATCGGGTCTCTGTGCAAGCCACTCAAATTCTTCCAATCCACCCGTGGCATATAAAGACATCAGATACAATTGCGTGCCTCTGACATTGTGAGAACAGTTTGACTCTTAGTGGGTGTGAAGGTCAGATTTCTACATACTTTTGGCCACATAATGTATCATTTGGTGTATATATGCTATAAGTAATGAATAACACATGACTGCTCATGCCTTTATAGGAAAGTAATCAATGATGGGGGTGGTAGGCTGTTACCACCCTGAAGGAAGTACAACCCTGATTCCAAAAAAGTTGGGACAAAGTACAAATTGTAAATAAAAACGGAATGCAATGATTTACAAATCTCAAAAACTGATATTGTATTCACAATAGAACATAGACAACATATCAAATGTCGAAAGGGAGACATTTTGAAATTTCATGCCAAATATTGGCTCATTTGAAATTTCATGACAGCAACACATCTCAAAAAAGTTGGGACGGGGCAATAAGAGGCTGGAAAAGTTAAAGGTACAAAAAAGGAACAGCTGGAGGACCAAATTGCAACTCATTAGGTCAACTGGCAATAGGTCATTAACATGACTGGGTATAAAAAGAGCATCTTGGAGTGGCAGCGGCTCTCAGAAGTAAAGATGGGAAGAGGATCACCAATCCCCCTAATTCTGCGCCGACAAATAGTGGAGCAATATCAGAAAGGAGTTCGACAGTGTAAAATTGCAAAGAGTTTGAACATATCATCATCTACAGTGCATAATATCATCAAAAGATTCAGAGAATCTGGAAGAATCTGTGCGTAAGGGTCAAGGCCGGAAAACCATACTGGGTGCCCGTGATCTTCGGGCCCTTAGACGGCACTGCATCACATACAGGCATGCTTCTGTATTGGAAATCACAAAATGGGCTTAGGAATATTTCCAGAGAACATTATCTGTGAACACAATTCACCGTGCCATCCGCCGTTGCCAGTTAAAACTCTATAGTTCAAAGAAGAAGCCGTATCTAAACATGATCGAGAAGCGCAGACGTCTTCTCTGGGCCAAGGCTCATTTAAAATGGACTGTGGCAAAGTGGAAAACTGTTCTGTGGTCGGATGAATCAAAATTTGAAGTTCTTTATGGAAATCAGGGACGCAGTGTCATTCGGACTAAAGAGGAGAAGGACGACCCACGGAACACTGCGCCATGGATCCACAAAGCGAGCACAGAAGCACTGCCATGCAGAGTGCCGGTATGTCCCAAACTGCCTGCACAGCTGTCGCAACGCCACCGAGCAACATCGCTCGGAATGCTGCACCAAGCACAAAAGCACCGCCGCACAGAGCGCTGGACAACCCCGATGTTAAAATGAGCAGCGAGCTCACTGCAGTCCATAGCAAGGTGCACAGGCAGACCAAGGCCTGAAGGCAACTGACGCCCAAAACTGGGTCCAGAGCTACATCACAACCGGCGGACCAAACACTCAAACAAAAAACAAGCATCAAACTACACAAACACAAAAAAGGAAAAAACAAAGGGAAAATAAAATAAAAAGCTCCAGTGAGAAACGGCAGCTAGAGGTCTGCGCGGGACAGAATTTTCAGTCCCGCTCCCGCATTGTGCAGTCCCACTCCCGCCCGCTCCCGCAAAGAATTATGATTTTCAGTCCCGCTCCCGCCCGCGCCTGCCATATTTTGTCCCGCTCCCGCCCACAAATCCCGCATGATGCAGACGTTCGCGTTATTTCTCACGAAAGTTCTTGTCATTGGCTTGGGGAATTAAACATGCTGAGCTTAGCTGAGCTCTCCACTGACCGATCCTTCACCTAGCGCACGTAGCGAGGGTGCGCGTTGCCAGGCGGCATGCGCAGCTGAGGCTTTACAGAGATACCCATTGTGAGCTTCACTAGAGGAGCTCTGCTCTTCTGCCATGATCGGAGATCTCAAACACGGAAGAGCGGAAAGGAATCGGAAACGTACGTGAGATTAGACCACTGTGGCAGCGGGGGCGTGGCCAAGCGGCAGTCTGTGAATGGAGGGCGGGGTCGGGGAAGGCAAGTGGCTAGGTCATTACACCTGATGTCAATTTGTGTGTGTGTGTGTGTGTGTGTGTGTGTGTGTGTGTGTGTGTTTGTTGCAGGGATGGAGTATAAAGGGAGGGGGAGAGGAGAGAAGAAGGATTCGCTCCCCAACCACAACACGTGTGTGTGTGTGAGTGAGTGAACGAGTGAAAGAAAGAAAGATGAAAAGCTCAATACACCCACTCACTTTATTGAGCTTTTCAGCTTTCTTTCTTTCACTCACTCACTCACTCACTCACTCACTCACTCACTCACGTGTTGTGGTCGGGGAGCGAATCCCTCTTCTCTCCTCTCCCCCTCCCTTTATACTCCATCCCTGCAACAAACACACACACACAAATTGACATCAGGTGTAATGACCTAGCCACTTACCATCCCTGACCCCGCCCTCCATTCACAGACTGCTGCTTGGCCACGCCCCCGCTGCCACAACCACATCCGCAAATTTAGGCATCTTAAAATGTTATTAATGCCAAATAAAATATCCAGCACAAATAATATATGATAGACATAAATTAATAATTTCTAAATTTTATTTTAAACACGTTTTTAGTTAGCAGGACTGCAGCTTATGCTTATCACCTCTCCCGCCCGCTCCCACATTGTGCACTCCCCCTCCCACCTGCGCCCGCAATGAGCTTTCAAAATTTGTCCCGCACCGCACTGCTTTGCGTCGGGTCCCGCGGGAGTGCAGGGCTCTAACGGCAGCCAGAATGCGCACAGCATACTCATCTCATCTCATTATCTGTAGCCGCTTTATCCTGTTCTACAGGGTCGCAGGCAAGCTGGAGCCTATCCCAGCTGACTACGGGCGAAAGGCGGGGTACACCCTGGACAAGTCGCCAGGTCATCACAGGGCTGACACATAGACACAGACAACCATTCACACTCACATTCACACCTACGGTCAATTTAGGTGGGGTTTACATTAGACCGTATCAGCGGATCATCAGATTAACGTTTTTAAAACGATTCGCGTGCACACAGCAACGCCAATACACGGATACGCTAATCACATGACTAATTAGATGGCACGTAAGTTGAAATGTGTAAATAAACCTCAGTGCGGCTCAGCACTTCCTCCTCCGCACTCAGGCATCCTGCGCTCCAAATCACTCCGCCCTGAACAGCGAGTGCCCTCTGGAGGGTGCGCACTCCGGCCCTGCGCAGCTCACAGAGCGCGCGAGTGAAGCGCACGAGCAGTGATTCGGGACTGAGCCGTCCGCACCGTCACATGACCAACGTGGCATGACCAACGCCAGCGAATCAGGAAGGTGGATGTCACAGTGACGTTGTCCAATGACGACATCAGCTAGAGCTCAGCACTGCGTATCCTCGTTCCTCAATGTTTACACAGCACCGGATCAGATACGTACTGGGTTGAATACGTGGGCCCTGGCGGATTCAAACTGTTCCGCCTGTGGAGTCGTTTTCCGGCGTTTTAATGTGCACAGACAGTGCATCCGCAACGAAAACGATACAGTCTAATGTAAACACCACCTTAGAGTCACCAGTTAACCTAACCTGCATGTCTTTGGACTGCAGGGGAAACCGGAGCACCCGGAGGAAACCCACGCGGACAACATGTAAACTCCACACAGAAAGGCCCTTGCCGGCCACGGGGCTCGAACCCGGACCTTCTTGCTGTGAGGCGACAGCACTAACCACTACACCACCGTGCCGCCCCGCACAGCATACTCATCTCATCTCATTGTCTGTAGCCGCTTCATCCCTCTACAGGGTCGCAGGCGAGCTGGAGCCTATCCCAGCTGACTATGGGCGAAAGGCGGGGTACACCCTGGACAAGTCGCCAGGTCATCACAGGGCTGACACATAGACACAGACAACCATTCACACTCACATTCACACCTACGGTCAATTTAGCGTCACCAGTTAACCTAACCTGCATGTCTTTGGACTGTGGGGGAAACCGGAGCACCCGGAGGAAACCCACACGGACACGGGGAGAACATGCAAACTCCGCACAGAAAGGCCTTCGCCGGCCCCGGGGCTCGAACCCGGACCTTCTTGCTGTGAGGCGACAGCGCTAACCACTACACCACCGTGCCGCCCCGCACAGCATACTCTCAACCAGAAATGGTTTATTTATTTATTACCATGCAGTACATCCTGAAATGTTTTGTTCCTCCTATACCAAATTAATTTTGCAATGATTACAGTTTGTATCTATTAAAAAATTAGCTTTTAATTTGAAGAATTTGAATTTTGAAATCCAATTCATGTTCAACTTGGTACTCAGATAAAATACTTCCCAATTCAGTCTTAAAAAAAAAAAAAAACTGGAGTCAGTGCACCTCTACTGTTTATACTTCCTCTGTTTACTTCATTAACTGCCCAGATATGCCAGGAGTCTCTCCTTGTAGTGTTTTAAATTTGGGCGAGCCAGTACTTGAGCTCTCAGGCGGCCATTATTCGAGATTATTGGAGCCACAGAGCACTTAGTAGTTTCCACTGCAGTGTACAGGCTCTCAGATTCAGCTTACACGCAGTCTCTTTGTGATGCAGTCTAACTCACTTGTGCTGCTGTATTGAATAACAGTGCATATTTCGGTCTGGATGGAGAACATAAATTGTTATTAGAGAATCTTGTTAGTTTTTAATGCATTCCTAATGTACATTTCTTTCATATCGCTTTTAGTTCTAGAAGGGACGGAGCCAGCCAGTGTTTCGGTGTATCGCTCATGTGCTGTGAAAATAATGCCGAGGGTTGGTTGGTTGGTTTGTTTTGATCAAAGGAAAAATATTGCGTTGTATACACCTTACAGCAGGGGTTTTCAAAGTGTGGGAGAGTCAGCCCCCCCTCGGAGAGCAAATAAACAACAGCGCCCCCCCCCCCCCCCCCAATTTTTGTTGTTGCTATACTTAATGTTCCATTCGTATTTTTAAAAAATGGTTGTACACATTTTTTTCTTTTTCACATTTTAAACATCTGTGCTTTTTAAAACATCTTGTTTTACACATTTTAAACATCTCATAGCATCGTTAGCTCGCACCTCTTGGCAGACAACACACTGTAGCAGTGGAGCATCTTCAGATCCAGTCCATGAAAATCCAAACTTTAAATAATCGTGGTCATACTTCCTTCTTTTTCCAGTCCCCCAGGATTCTGTAGGCCTTTTTTGTGATTGTTGCGGGCTAAAATGCCTGATGTTGCGGGGGGTTTCCAAAAAAATTGCGATGAAAGTTGCGGTGTTGTTTAGGTTTTTGTTGCGATTACATTGCGGGAGGAAGTGAAAGTTGCGAGAAATTGTTGCGATTTTCTCTTTTTGTGATTAAAATTGAGTGATATGTTAAATATTAAGTTATTACTGAAAAACTATTGATTAAAAAAAACAGACACTGAGAAATGGTCCTATAAACAACTACCAATATAAAAGATTACCCGGACTACAAAAATGCAGAAAAATAGGCTTTACTTATCCAAATGCACCTGTCGGTTCAAAAGTTAAAGTGCAGAGAACCTCACAGCACAACATGAAGTTACCTTAAAATATAATATAAATGCCTCAGCTTTCATGCAAGAAAAAAAACTTAATACTAGTACTGTGTGCAGGCAGTCTCTCCTGAAGACTAAATTAAACAATAATTATAAACTAATAAAATAAATGGCTCAGGCTTCATAGAAGAAAAAAAAAACAATTTGAACAGAATCTCACAGTATGATGCTGAAGCTGCCTAAACAATGGAAAATAAAATACCATTTTGGCAAAAATGTTGGCATCCATTACTTTCTTGTATTAAGTAAAAAAAAAAAAGTGCACACAGTGCTTCACTGTAAACATAACACACTCGCACATCATGCAATGTTGCCAGATACTGCTGACGTTTTCCAGTCCAAAATATGTTCAAAACCCGCCAAAATGCACTTAAAACCAATCTGGCAACACTGCGCACATGCTGCTTCTCTTGAACTTAAACACGGAAGTAAGGCGGAAGGTAGTTTGTCGACGTCACCTCAAGACGACGCCAACGATTGGTCAAATTTGCGGGAAAGTTGCGATGATTGGATATAATTGTAACACCGCCCTGAATTCGCGGGGATTGGTTGAATTTGCGCTGAAGTTGCAAATCGCAACATCCTGGAGGCTCTGGGTTTTTTTGCTTGGCCCAGACTCTGTCTCCTCACTCACTGTAGCTTTAGGTACTAAAAAGAGATCCATTTTGTCTCTGGTAAAGGCTCCTCACGTTGCGCCCCCCCCCCGAAGAACTCTGGCGCCCCCCACACTTTGAAAAGCCCTGCCTTACAGTATCAATCCCTTTACCAAATCTAAACTCTACCCAACATCTTTTAACTGGGTTGCTTTGCCCTTGAATACCCTGTATGCTAGGGCGTAATTTTGGGTAGGGACGCTAGGGACGTGTCCCTACCAATATTCAGCCGCTACTGTGTAATCACGATCAATAAAACCGATGTCCTAACCTGAGCAATGATTATATGGCACACAAAGGGTTAAATCGATGGCACTGCTAATAATCCCCCCTCTAACGTAGATCTCATTCTCTGATTAGCTACCTGTTTCTCGCTAACTTACATGGTTGGCTATCCCAGCTGTCACTCCATCTGCTGTAAAAGCAGCACACTTCCCACAGCAGCCATGACTACCCGCCCATCAACCCCCCGTATCTCACACGTACACACCTGACCTACCCCACGCACCCCCCACTCTCCGTCAGCCTACAAATTGAGCTGGACTTCGATGTCCATGCATGCTTGCCCTACGACTCGCATGCTGACGTGAGTATCGTGGACGACGGCCCCCCTCCCAAGAAACGAGACATTCGTTCATTCTTTTTCAAAGTCAAGAATGTAAGTGCAGGGTTTCCGTCGAGCTTTAAAAACTCAACAAAATCTGCGTTAACCTATAAGATCTGCATGACATGAAATTATAATTGCTAATGGAAAAAAAAACACCTTTCGGAAGCTCTGCCTCGGATCACTTTTGTGTCCCCACCAATGTCAAAATCAAAGTTACTCCCTTGCCTGTATGTATGGTTAGACATTAAGCCATACCCTAGCACAAGCAATATTATTAATTTGGAGGCTTCAAGTTATTGTTTAAGCAATTACAGTTATGAGCAATTCCAGCGTTATGGACGTGACACTTGAACTCAGAATGGCAACAAATGACCCAGTGCATGTTTTATTGTCTCCCAGTATTTAAACAGGTGTTGCATATTTTAAGGCTGTACCATACTGGAGAAGTGATAGAACAAGAACAATTCCCATAGTACATCTAGGGCATGCCAGAAAATGCCAATAAAAGATGCGTTATGGATGTGACAGAAAAAGTATCACTTTTCTTGGGTGACTGTACATTTTTATCAAACTCTGTGAAATTGTAAACCTAATGTCGAAATGGAGATATCCGTTTGATAGAGGGGTCCAAGGTGAATATTAAAAAAATCTTTGTTTAAAATATTTTGGATTTCATGCAGAGTTTCGGAAGGAAAAGTCAGCGTTATGGATGTGACGAAATTCCGTTATGGATGTGACGCGTCTGAAATAGACATGGCATATGTTTAGAAAATCAGCAATTTAACCACCATAACCCTTTGAAAAACACTCTAAATATCAGCTAAAACTATCAAAGTTCTTAAATAATATTTAGGATGGCTATTGTTTTGCTGTTTTGTGGATTTGAGCATACATTTCTGTGGCTTGTGGCAATAATATAGAATTGTACATGATCAAAGTTGATTTTAGCTTGGGGTTTACATTATAAGAAAGAAAGACTGACAGTGACATATTAGGTTGGTTACAAATTGGTTCAACTTATTCACATCTGTAAAATACAGGCCTAGGTGAGATCTCTGGGAGTGGTTTTGATGTATTACATGTTGCTTTATTTTTGCATGGTGAGGTTGACATTTACATGGAATTGCCCTTATCTAGACTGAGAAGTTTGCACAGCATGTGAGAAGTGATTATGTACAATGATGCTGATGCTAACCAAGCTGCTTTTTCTCCAGCACACGTCCCTGGATGGCTTTTCTACTAAATTGGTGAGCCGCCAGAATCTGCCTCGCTGCAGGAACTCTCTGAGCTCCAGCGTGGACGAGCATCCGCATATAGGCAACTACCGCCTACTCAAGACCATTGGCAAGGGGAACTTCGCCAAGGTCAAACTGGCGCGGCATTTGCTCACAGGACGAGAGGTGAGGGTCTTAAGAGAGTGCTGCTTACAAGTTATGTTCATGGTGTCAAAGCAGTGTCAGATTTTATAATTAATTTTATCATCTATCAACATTATTTTGCAATACGGAAGTAATAGCTCGTATTTTCTCTTTTTATGCAAGACTTCTGGTTCAATTCTGCACTTGTAAATTAAATAAAGAAACAAAAACCTCTACTTTTATTCAGGTACAAGATTTTTTGCATTTTCTTTGCTTCTTATTCAGATGTATAGTGTAGCTATTTAACTCTGCAAACCACTGTTATATAAAGACATGACTAATGTTCGCTTACTAGCTAGCCAGTCTCACGGTTATACACTACCGTTCAAAAGTTTGGGGTCACTTTGAAATGTCCTTATTTTTGAAAGAAAAGCACTGTTCTTTTCAATGCAGATCACTTTAAACTAATCAGAAATCCACTCTATACATTAGGGCTGGGTATCACCAGATACCTCACGATACGATACTATGGCGATATTTTGCCCACGATAACGATAATATCATGGTACAGCGATTCAGCGATAATTGATATATTGCAAGAAATTTCAACCACATCACGATATCTGTGTCACTGAAGAAAATCAGAATTTATTGACCACTGTAAAATTACATTTCACATACATAACTACAGTGGTGTAGTGGTTAGCGCTGTCGCCTCACAGCAAGAAGGTCCTGGGTTCGAGCCCCAGGGCCGGCGAGGGCCTTTCTGTGCGGAGTTTGCATGTTCTCCCCGTGTCCGCGTGGGTTTCCTCCGGGTGCTCCGGTTTCCCCCACAGTCCAAAGACATGCAGGTTAGGTTAACTGGTGACTCTAAATTGACCGTAGGTGTGAATGTGAGTGTGAATGGTTGTCTGTGTCTATGTGTCAGCCCTGTGATGACCTGGTGACTTGTCCAGGGTGTACCCCGCCTTTCGCCCGTAGTCAGCTGGGATAGGCTCCAGCTTGCCTGCGACCCTGTAGAAGGATAAAGTGGCTAGAGATAATGAGATGAGATGAGATACATAACTACACACTCTTGCCAGACATATATTTGTCTCTATTCCACTGCTGGCAAAACCAAGAGTTGCTTCACTACAACATACAGAAAATTCCCATTTCTGTGCTAGTATTCTCAACTTTTCTGTAAGCATGGACACATCAGTGCTGCTTAACAAGCAGAATCAAATTGTTTTATGAAAACTTAAAACTTGCACTGCAGACTGCACATACATTTCAGTGCTAACACTAATATCAATTTGTTCTTTGTAAACTTGAGAACATTTAACTTGTGCTTAGTACTTGTGTAAAGTTTAATCCAAACCTGTACTGTGAGCACACATTTCAAAACTGCATGTTCTTCTTCAGGAAGAGCAACTGGTCAGCATGCTCAGAGGTGAGACAGCTCCTCTGAGAGCTGATTATGTCACCTGCAGTAGAAATTGAATATCTAATTGGAGCGAAACAGGTTTTGCAAAGTGCGTACTCTTTGTCCAGCTCACTTTTTTTTTCTCCTTTCCTTTGGAATCCAAAGTGCCTCCAAACATCTGCCTTAAAGTTCGGCGGCGTCTCTAGGTTTACGTTAACAGCCATGCTTGCTTGTTTTTTTTCCTCACTGCAACCACCGGGAAAAAAAAAGAGAAGACGAAGAGTGCCTTGCAGTGAGGGAGCGGCACAGCGACACCTTGCGGAGCAGAGGTGCGGAAGTCGTACTGGATTTACAACCCGTCTGAAACCTGATTTATTATTTGAAAAAATATCGATATTCAAATTTTGAGTATCGATATTGAATCGGAAGACAAAGTATCGCGATATATCGCCGTATCGATATTTTTGCCCACCCCTACTATACATTGCTAATGTGGTAAATGACTATTCTAGCTGCAAATGTGTGGTTTTTGGTGCAATATCTCCATAGGTGTATAGAGGCCCATTTCCAGCAACTCTCACTCCAGTGTTCTAATGGTACAATGTGTTTGCTCATTGCCTCAGAAGGCTAATGGATGATTAGAAAACCCTTGTACAATCATGTTAGCACAGCTGAAAACAGTTGAGCTCTTTAGAGAAGCTATAAAACTGACCTTCCTTTGAGCAGATTGAGTTTCTGGAGCGTCACATTTGTGGGGTCGATTAAAGTGCTGATGACACGTTTTTGACATCTTTGGCGATGTTTTATAACATAAAAAGTAATTCCCGATGATCCATATATTAATTCACGAAGGCGCCTATTTTACAAGTTATGATAAAAATCGCGGCTATTTGGGCAAATTTGACGGGGCTGCAGCACCCAGGAGACGAAGGAGGAGGAGGAGCTATATGACATCAGCGAAAGAACCTTCCTCCTAACTTACCAGTTTGTTGTTGATGCGACAGGTGTTCAGTTTATCATTATTAGTATTTTTATTAGACATTATTTTATATATATATATATATATATATATATATATATATATATATATATATAGTTATTATGCCTTCGCGTTGTGTTGCCGGCTTTTGCTCCAAAACCCACAAGGATGGGGTAAGTTTATTCAAGTTTCCCAGAGATCCCGAGCTGCATGCGAAGTGGGTGAAGCAAGTCAGGCGCACTCGTGACAAGTGGGAGCCCTCACCAACATCCGTCCTGTGCTCTGAACACTTCGATTTGGATTGCTTTGACACCCTTCCCAGCTTAAAGGAATCTCTTGGGTGTTCAGTTCAGCACAAACGTGTGTTACAGCAGTGCCTACAGTATTCCGGAGGGGGTCTACTAGTAGCTATGCCGGATCCAGCAGTCGCCTGGGACAAGGCGACTCCTCCAAAGACAGTCCTCCTGTCAGAACATGTGTTGAGAAACGACATAAGATAAAGGTACGTAGAGCTATAGAGTGCTCCGACATGATGCTAAAAATAGTAACCATGCGGTTTGCACGGCCATCTTGGAAGTGACTCGCTCCAGAGCGCTCAGAGTACACATCATAGAGTACACATTCATGATAATCATAAATGTAATCATAAAGTCGGCGTGATATCAGTCATGTATTTGCTTGTGAAAGCTTGCGGCTTTCATGTAACTGCCGCCTAGCAACGAGAGGCAAAGGGTAAAGAGGGTAGGCTATCATAGATTCTATTCGGAAGAGATCAGCACATGATTGCTTAAAAATTAGGTATTTTAACAATTTGCATCTGTTTTGTGATTATCGTGACACTTGTGTGTTATATAGAACTGTATGTCTTATCAGCACATGGAGGATCTTCCACCGGAGGCTTTAGCAAGCACTCGTAGCAACACTACACTTTACCCTTTGCCATGCGTTGTTAGGGAACGGTAGCAAGTACCCCGATGACCGACTTCAAGAATATGTAGAAAAAATGTAGAAATTATACTTTCCAAAAGTCATTTGAGCTTAGTGTATTGCATTTCCATTTATATTGTAGGTTCTTGCTGATGTTTTTGCGGAGTATGACGCAGCTGCTGAATCAGAAGCTGCAGAGTTTGTATGTACTAGTTGTGAACATTCACATTATTATCAATCTCATTTATTTAAAATCAGATAAAATCATGCCATCATGATCTTAAAGTACCTTATCAGCACATCGAGGATCTTCCACCGGAGGCTTTAGCAAGCACTCGTAGCAACACTACACTTTACCCTTTGCCATGCGTTGTTAGGGAACGGTAGCAAGTACCCCGATGACCGACTTCAAGAATATGTACTAGTTGTGAACTAGTACATTCATTCATGTACTAGTTGTGAACTAGTTGTGAACTAGTACATCACTAGTACATGATCTTAAAGTACCAGTATTTGGTTGTTCTTTTGTTCAGAGGAAGAGCTAGCACTAGAGAGTTCACCGGCGTTTTCATGCGCCATTTCCATTGAGTAGAACAGCCAGTGAACCGCAGCGTGTTCTTCCGCTGACGTCACAGCATGGCCGCGAGCCACGGACCCAGTTTTCTTGCACTGTGCAATTAAAAGTTGGATATTCGCGTAACAACAGCTTCTTTTCATGTAATTATAACAGAAATCTAACATGTTTGCCATGTTGTATAGTTTATTTAAGAGTCATGTTCATGTCATCAGCACTTTAAGGCCCACTTTACACGGGGACGGTCTGAAACAAAAACGCAAAAGTCCGTTTTCGTTCTCACTTCTTTCCGCGTCTGCACGACCGTTTTCAAGGAGGAAATCTGCGTCTATACGGTGACGCATAAATGTGTGGAATTCAATTGGATGCGCATGCCAGGCGGCTAGGTGGTGCTGTGAAAGACCTCCGCTATGTCTGCACGCATGCGCAACGTCTTCCGTCTTGTCTGATCTGCACATCTGCGCCGCGAAAACTTTGACTACTCTGGCTATGGTAAGTAAGAAAGTAAGTAAAAAAGTAAGAGCATGCTATATCCGCCTCTGTTCATTAACGGTATATGTGCAGATTCGGTATAGATGTTCGAAGGACTCCTGGACGTTTATTAAAGCTGCCAGAGCAGCTTGAAGGTCCGTTGGATCGATGTAATCAGACATGCTCTTACTTTTTTACTTACTTTCTTACTTCCCGGGCTGGCATGTACAGTATATGACATATGTATGACGTAAACGCGTACCCGACGTGAGCAGATCCGGGCAGAGTTTCGCGTATTGGGTAGTTTAGACGGATATGCAACGGGGGCTGTTTTTAACTTATCCACTCTGGAAGGCATTTTCAATTTTTTCCGTTTTTCAGCCTCGGAAACGCCGTCCCCGTGTAGACGAAAGGCACTTCCGATAAAATATTTAGTCGTTTTTACCCGACAGCGTCCTCGTGTAAACGGGCCCTAAATGCTCAAAATGGCCAGAAAAAGGTCTTGACTATATTTTCTATTCGTTTTACAACTTACGGTGGTAAATAAAAGTGTGACTTTTCATGGAAAACACAAAATTGTCTGGGTGACCCCAAACTTTTGAACGGTAGTTCAAGCTTTTAACCATCAGCAGATGGTTAGGGACACTGTACACCACTGGGCTATCAAACAACTAGCTAACCTCAGCAAGAATTGGCTGCGTTCACATGCAGTTTAACTTGTGTTCATATCCTCCTGACAAGATGCCACCTGGAGAGCCTATGGTGTCTCGCATCCACATTCAGCACTAGTGTGCAGTTTATAGTCAAAACACACCTGTTGTCAGAAAGCTTTTAATTTCTGTACAAACAAGACCAGTCTTACGTGAACCCATAACTATTAACTTTCAGTATGCGATGGTTTAATGACAGTCTCGATAAATGCTGTGATGAAATAACCGGAAAAACCTTCAAACAAGCCAAGTCAATCAGAACACTGAGCATAGCCGGCGATTGCTATAGGCGACCTAGGCGATTGCCTAGAGCGCAAAGTGTGCCCAGGGGCGCCAAGGGCGACCAAAACCCCACCAAAAAGGAGGGATGGAGTTATTGAATGGAGATGTTACCAAGCGCATCAGTGGTGTACAGTGTTTTCAACCACTGTGCTGCCGAACTCTAGTACCGCGGAACACTAGTGTGCCGTGAGAGATCACCAAGTGTACCGTGGAAAATTATAGAATGACTGTATATTGTAAATATTGGCAACAGCGTTTTAGTTTCAGTCAACATTTTCTATTGGTGATGTGCCTTGAGATTTTTTCATTGAAAAAAGTGTGCCCTGGTTCAAAAAGGTTGAAAAACAAGTGTAGCCTACGCAGTGGTCGGTGATTTCCTTATGCCTACTAAAAATGCACAATGATAGGTTATAAGGGGGGCGGGGGGAGCGGTGTTCATCGGGGAATGAGAGTGGCTATCCACTGCAAAAAGTAGCCCAGACTACAAGTGCTTAAATGAAGAAATCCAAACTCTCGGGTGCGCAAGGGCGCAAACGAAGGCTACAGGAAGAAACAAATAGAGCCAAGTATAGAGGTAAGTCTGATCTAATCTCTCATATCAACCATTATAGTGGCAAATTAATATTTTAGATGCCTGAATCAATGTCTGCCTAGCTAACTAGATGCAAACAGCAATAGACTTCAATAACAAAGTACCCATAATAGCACTTTTGTTTGAAAATACAGCCCATTGATGTCTTAACAGGGTGCTTAAGTTTGCACAATTTAGAATTGTAGAATTTTTTATTCATTTAATTTGTTAATTCTTCAGAGATGACTTAACTTTTAATAGCAAAAAAGAAACTAAAAATAATTTCTTGTTTATTGTCCATGCACTACACTTTGAACAGGGTGCGGAAGAGTTTTTGCCCATTATATGGAGATATGTATTGAATTTGTGTGGTCATTTTACTTTGTGACACTTTGTGAATAATGATAATAATAACAATAATGAAAAAGATAAAAATGGCTTCTTGTTTATTGTCCATGCACCGTACATTGTTTGTTTAATAGTAATAGAATAGAGTGATTAGATTAAAGTGTTATTTAGATGTTATTAGAGGGTTTTTTTTCTTGGGGGGGGGGGCGCCAAAACTCAATCCCGCCTAGGGCAGCCAAAGACCCAGAGCCGGCCCTGATGCTGAGAACAAGGTGGAGAAAGGCTTCGTGGGACTTCAAAATTTCATGACCAGCTTACACACCCCTACTCGGCATGGTGGTGTAAGTGGTTAGCACGGTCGCCTCACAGCAAGAAGGTTCTGGGTTCGAGCACAGTGGCTGACGGGGGTCTTTCTGTGTGGGGTTTGCATGTTCTCCTCATGTCTGTGTGGGTTTCCTCCGGGTGCTCCGGTTTCCCCCACAGTTCAAAGACATGCAGGTTAGGTTAGCATGGGATGGCCTTGGTCTGAAGTGCCCTTGAGCAAAGTGTTGTCGCATAGCTGCCCACTGCTCTGGGTACGTGTGTGTGCTCATTGCTCACTTGTGTGTATGCATGCGTGTGTTCACTGCTTCAGATGGGTTAAATGCAGAGAACAAATTTCACTATGCTTGAGTGTGCCTGTGACAAAGGCTTCTTCTTCTCTTTTTCCTGACCTGTCAAACATTACACATTTAAATTTTCTAGTGTATACAGTGGTGCTTGAAAGTTTGTGAACCCTTAAGAATTTTCTATATTCCTGCATAAATATGACCTAAAACATCATCAGATTTTCACACAAGTCCTAAAAGTAGATAAAGAGAACCCAGTTAAACAAATTAGACAAAAATATTATACTTGGTCATTTATTTATTGAGGAAAATGATCCAATATTACATATCTGTGAGTGGCAAAAGTATGTGAACCTCTAGGATTAGCAGTTAATTTGAAGGTGAAATTAGAGTCAGGTGTTTTCAATCAATGGGATGACAATCAGGTGTGAGTGGGCACCCTGTTTTATTTAAAGAACAGGGATCTATCAAAGTCTGATCTTCACAGCACATGTTTGTGGAAGTGTATCATGGCACGAACAAAGGAGATTTCTGAGAACCTCAGAAAAAGAGTTGTTGATGCTCATCAGACTGGAAAAGGTTACAAAATCATCTCTAAAGAGTTTGGACTCCACCAATCCACAGTCAGATAGACTGTGTATAAATGGAGGAAATTCAAGACCATTGTTACCCTCCCCAGGAGTGGTCGACCAACAAAGATCACTCCAAGAGCAAGGCGTGTAATAGTCGGCGAGGTCACAAAGGACCCCAGGGTGACTTCTAAGCAACTGAAGGCCTCTCTCACATTGGCTAATGTTCATGTTCATGAGTCCATCATCAGGAGAATACTGAACAACAATGATATGGCAGGGTTGCAAGGAGAAAGCCACTGCTCTCCAAAAAGAACATTGCTGCTCGTCTGCAGTTTGCTAAAGATCATGTGGACAAGCCAGAAGGCTATTGGAAAAATGTTTTGTGGATGGATGAGACCAAAATAGAACTTTTTGGTTTAAATGAGAAGCGTTATGTTTGGAGAAAGGAAAACACTGCATTCCAGCATAAGAACCTTATCCCATCTGTGAAACATGGTGGTGGTAGTATCATGGTTTGGGCCTGTTTTGCTGCATCTGGGCCAGGACGGCTTGCCATCATTGATGGAACAATGAATTCTGAATTATACCAGCGAATTCTAAAGGAAAATGTCAGGACATCTGTCCATGAACTGAATCTCAAGAGAAGGTGGGTCATGCAGCAAGGCAGCGACTCTAAGCACACAAGTTGTTCTACCAAAGAATGGTTAAAGAAGAATAAAGTTAATGTTTTGGAATGGCCAAGTCAAAGTCCTGACCTTAATCCAGTCGAAATGTTGTGGAAGGACCTGAAGCGAGCAGTTCATGTGAGGAAACCCACCAACATCCCAGAGTTGAAGCTGTTCTGTATGGAGGAATGGGCTAAAATTCCTCCAAGCCGGTGTGCAGGACTGATCAACAGTTACCGCAAACGTTTAGTTGCAGTTATTGCTGCACAAGGGGGTCACACCAGATACTGAAAGCAAAGGTTCACATACTTTTGCCACTCACAGATATGCAATATTGGATCATTTTCCTCAATAAATAAATGACCAAGTATAATATTTTTGTCTCGTTTGTTTAACTGGGTTCTCTTTATCTACTTTTAGGACTTGGGTGAAAATCTGATGATGTTTTAGGTCATATTTATGCAGAAATATAGAAAATTCTAAAGGGTTCACAAACTTTCAAGCACCACTGTACATCTGAACACAGACAAGTGGCAGCAATTGCAAGTGCAATTACTCATCTAAAGAAATATTTCATTCATCCCTCCATTATCTGTGGCACTTATCTGTTAGGGTCACCATGGAACCTTGAGCCAATCCCAGTTGATTTTGGGCAAGAAGTGGAGTACACCCTGGGCAGGTCCCCAATCTAAACAGGGCTAACACAGAGACAACCAACCATTCACATCTATGGGCAATTTAAAGCATCCAGTTGACCGAATCTGCATGTCTTTGGACTGTGGGAGAAAACCGGAGCAGGCATGGTTTCTCAGGCCAAATTACCTTATGCCATCCATCAGTATGGGAAAGATAAGAGAACACACAATCCAAATGAGGGAGAAGTGTGTTGACCTTCATAACTCAGGGAATGGTGATTTAAATAATAACTACTTGCCTGAAAATGTCCATTTCTACTGTTAGGGTAGTAATAAAATGGACATCAACTGGAGAAAAAGGCCTTTTCTGTCAATTAACCACAAACATAAGGCCATCCTTAAAAAAAAATCTGTTTCCTGTCCACCGGGTGAGCAAAAAAATTTTCAGTCGGGAGGGAGGGATTTTTTTTTTTTTTTAATATTTGGATGGATAAGAAATCGCAATGCTGTGTTTGCTTTTTCTTTCAGTACTTTATTACAAAAGCAGACACATTTAATAAAATGACAGTTTAATCAACTGAAACTTGTACAAAAACTTTGTTAGCATTTTAAATGCTGACTGCAACATTTGCAGAACTTTTACAAAGGTACTTAAAATGTCCGACACACGGACTTTTTGTAGTTCTAAATCGACCGTTAGGCCTAGTTCGGATGAAATTACACTATTAAAATGATCACTGGATGATTTGTTTTTCTGAATCTTTACTATTTTGTTGTTCGCTAGAATACCATTTTGCGATTTCACACTTAAGCAAATGCTTGAAAACTCTGGATCTCCTTCCTTCATGGTGGCTGCCATTTTTTTGTGCCCCACGGCGCATGCGCAGAGCTGATTCAGTTCTATATTCTGCGCGGAATGCAGGGCTTTCCACAAGCGCCGGCTGCCGGCCACACAATTAAGTCCAGCTGGCTACTTTAATGACTATTATTTTTGTAGCCCACAGGCTCCAAGTATTAATTTTCGATTTTAATAAAATTAAATGTTTATCTAACGGACTGACAATAATGTCAAACTGAACCGCACTCATTTAAGTTGTGATTCGCGCTGTTTGTACCGATAATAACCACAAATTCCCCGCAGACTTCGTTGATCAAGGGAGAGTAACTCATCCGCGGCCCCGACATGCGGTGTGTGCGCGCGCACTCGGCGGAGGCAGTAGTGTGTCGGGGCCGTCGGAGGGAACAGAAGCAGAGATGACGCTTATTTTGTCTCCGGTAAACCAGTCTTCTCTCGTTCAATTACGTGCTGGCATCAAAAGACACCGTTGGCTGTAAATGAACCCAAACTGAGTGGTTGGAGTGTATTTTCATACACAAATGGAGAAATGTTGGCTGAGTGTGTAATTGTGTAGCCCCCACTGCAGACCGCTGCCGTTGTTAATTCAAAGCATGCTCAGCTGCGTGAATGTGTCATACACCGAAAATAAGAGATTTACAAGCCAGGAACGCCTCATGATGCAATATGCAAGAAAAGAAAGAAGATTTACTGCCATTTTACTTTGTATTTGAGTAAAGTGAATAAATAAATAGTCTGTGGAAAATACATTTAATCCTGGGAACTGCGTGCACAGGAGTTTATTTTGTGTTTAAAAATAAGGATGGCTGTAATGAAAAGATCCCAACTGTAAAAAAAAAATAATAATAAAAATGGTGGAGGTTCTGTGATGTTTTGGGGCTGTTTTTCCTCCAAAGGCCCTGGAAACCTTGTTAGGGTACACAGCATCATGGACTCCATGAAATACCAGGACATTTTAAATCTAAATCTGGCTGCCTCTGCCAGGAAACTAAAACTGGGTCGACATTGGATTTTCCTGCAGGACAATGATCCGAAGCACATGTCCAAATCAACACAGAAATGGCTCGCTGAGCTCAGAATCAAGCTTCTGTCATGCCATGGCCATCTCAGTCCCCTGACCTGAACCCCATTTAAAACCTGCAGGGTGAGCTGAAGAGGAGAGAGCGCAAGAGAGGGCCGAGGACCCTGGATGATCTGGAGAGATTGTGTAAAGAGGAACGGTCTCTGATGCCCTGCTCTGTATCTCCAACCTTATAAAATGTTATAGGAGAAGCCTCAGTGCTGTTTTACTGGCAAAGGGGCTGTACAAAGTATTAAATGCTGAGAGGTTGTACAAAGTATTAAATGCAGAGGTGCCAATAATATTGTCACATGCGTTTTTGTTGAAAATAATTGTTTCTTGCTGAGGAATTTGTTTTTCTCTGAATAAATTTATTTAAAATAAAAGTTTGAGTTTTCTAAATTTTTTGGGTGTGAGATGAAGCTACTTCACCAAAAGGTGGATTTCTTTCCAACCCTTTTTTACTCATCTTTACAAGGGGTGCCAGTTATTGCGGAGGGCACCGTTGTTATTGTAGAACAGTGTAAACTCTTAAATTTCCTTAAAGCCTGAAAGCAAGTGTACAAGAAACGTATGCTTCAGATCACATGCCAGATTTATTTCCTGATGGTAATCTGAACCCCTTTCACAAAGGAAAGAAGAAGAATTATTTATTCATCACACGTACATTTGTGAAATTCCTCTCTGCATTTAACCCATCTGAAGCAGTGAACACATACCGTAGATGCATAGACACGTGAGCAATGAGCGCACACACATATCCAGAGCAGTGGGCAGCCACGCTACGCTGCCCCCATGTTGCGGAGGGCACTGTTGTTATTATAGAACAGTTTAAACTCTTACACTACGTTCACACTGCAGGCTGAAGTGACTCAAATCCGATTTTTTCGCCCATATGTGACCTGTATCCGATCTTTTATTGACAATATGAACGACACGGATCTGATTTTTTCAAATCCGACCCAGGCCGTTTGGATATGTGGTCCTAATTCCGATTCCTATCCGCTCTTTTCATATGCGACTTCAGTCTGAACCGCCAGGTCGCATTCATCCGACTTACACGTCATCAACAAGCCACAAACGTCACTATTCTGCGCTGAAGTAGGCGGCGGGGCTCTCAAAAAAAGTTACAACAACAAAACCCTTGCCCTCTTCCTTCTCAACCTCCTCCTTAACATCAGGCTATTGTGCATGTTCTGGCTCCGTCGCAACAACAACTGCATCATCGCCAGGTACTCCATGCTAGCTACTGTCATACACAGGAAACTTTAGGTTACTTCCGTAAACACTGGCCATGCTCACTGCGTGTGACGTCGTCGTATCCTGCAATGCGCATGCGGAACACTTTTAGGTCGCTTTTCGTTCATACTGAGGATCACATACAAGTCGCATATATTTGTTAATGTGAACGACCTCACAAAAAAATCGGATTTCACAAAAAAATCGGAATTGAGCATTAAGCCTTGCAGTTGGAACGTAGTGTTAAATTTCCTTAAAGCCTGAAAGCAAGTGTACAAGAAACGTATGCTTCAGATCACATGCCAGATTTATTTTAGTGCCACGCTACGCTGCCCTCATGACCACCTAACCGCATGTCTTTGGACTGTGGGGGGGACCAGAGCACCTGGAGGAAACCCACACATGCCCCTTTTCCACCAAAGCAGTTCCAGGGCTGGTTCGGGGCCAGTGCTTAGTTTGGAACCGGGTTTTCTGTTTCCACTGACAAAGAACTGGCTCTGGGGCCAGAAAAACCGGTTCCAGGCTAGCACCAACTCTTTGCTGGGCCAGAGGAAAGAACCGCTTACGTCAGCGGGGGGGGGCGGAGTTGTTAAGACCGACAACAATAACAAGACCGCGAAAGGTCGCCATTTTTAAGCGCCGAGAAGCAGCAGCTGTACAAACGCGAAGTCATCCATTATTATTGTTGTTGTTGTTGCTGCTGCTGCTTCTTCCGTGTTGTTTTTGCTTCGATGTTCACGCCAAGGTTTATGCAAACATAGCGACGTAACTGACGTATACAGTGATGTAACTGACGTATACAGTGACGTAACTGACGTATACAGCGACGTAATGACGTGGCTTCCCTTAGCACCACGAGCTATGGAAAAGCAAACTGGTTCTCCACTGGCTCGCAAGTTGAACAAGTTGTGAACCAGCACCGGCACTGGAACTGATTTGGTGGAAAAGGGGTAACAGACACGGGGAGAACATGCAAACTCCACACAGAAAGGACCCCGTCAGCCGCTGGGCTCGAACCCAGAACCTTCTTGCTGTGAGGCGATAAGTGAATGTGGAAAAACATTAGCTGAGGCTAAATAACAAAATCTTTTAAGCTATTCCTTATTG
The DNA here is from genome assembly GCF_027579695.1 of Neoarius graeffei. Classification (NCBI taxonomy): domain Eukaryota; kingdom Metazoa; phylum Chordata; class Actinopteri; order Siluriformes; family Ariidae; genus Neoarius; species Neoarius graeffei. The sequence goes on along the minus strand of NC_083571.1, from coordinate 45,680,461 downwards.
TTCAAATGTTACTCTGATAATACAAACGAGTTGAACTGGCTTGATAAATACAACGTGCCTGTCGCAATGGATGGATTAAATTGGTTATTAAGGCTAATTTTTGCTGTCATCTGGAAACGTTTGTTAGTTAGGAATTTAGATCATTATCATTATGGAGAGCGGTAGTAATGTAATGGAAAAACTCCACAGAACACTTTAAATGCAGACTTGTACTTGTGACTTCCCGACACTGTTGTAAACAATTAATTTAATGCCTTTAATTTTCCTGACATCAGCATGCACTAGCATGGGTTTACTGAAACGTTCACGATGTTTATCTCTTTTTGACCTCTCGCACGCCCTTAAGATTTGTGAATGAATGGGGACACACAAATAAAGCGTAATGCCATGAGTACACTCTGCAGCATTTTGAAGGTCCCCTTCGTGCTTTCCATGGTTTTTAGTAGTTTAGTCACTTCTGAGGGAATAAGCTGACCCTGGAGCTATACTGGCTTCCTTGTTTATTACTGCCAGGGAGTACCAGAATTCCAAAAGCAGAGACACAGGAAATCATATTTTACAACTGAAAGTCCACAGAGAGGAGATTGTGGTTGATTAATGTGCAGCACATTAGTTCCTGTTCCCTTATGCTTTACTAAGCCATACTGCACTTTTCTCTCAAAGGATCAGCACACGCACCATGTGTGCCTGTCTCTATGAATAATGTAACACAACGCACATGTTACACTTCTGTCCAGTGAAGGTTAAATTATTTACTGCAAAACATATGAACTCAAGTGCCACGCAAAAGTTTGGACACAGCTTCTAATTCAGTGATTTTTCTTTATTTATATTCATGAAAAGACACTTAATGTCTTAAATTAATGATGGACTGTTTCTCTTTACTTAGGCCCTGTCCACACGGCAACGGATTCAGGTGAATCTGATAAAATTGTTTATCGTTTCGGCCTGGCGTCCACACGGCACCGGCGTTTTGGGTGCCCCGAAACGAAATCTTTTGAGAACGGGTTCCAGAGTGGAAAAATCTGGCAATGGCGCTGTTGCGAAGTCGTCTGGATGAGTAGAACGGATTTGTTTACGATGACGTCACAACCACATGACAATCCCGCCAGCAAAAATAGGGAAAAAAAAGGAGCGATCTCACCTCTTCAGATGTTGGTTTAAGTCCGACAATACAGTCCTCAAAAAGGGCGTAGAAGAACAAAGTAATCCATCAACGTGTAGCATTCAATTTATTCCGGACCATTAAAGAATTCTGGAGGATCTCAGAATGTTGGCGTACCGGCTTCCATCTACCCCCGTTCATTCCTCTCTCTCTCCATCTACCCCCGTTCATTCCTCTTTCCACGTCTCCATTCAAAAAACGAGCACGTGATTTAAAGGGACTATAGCCATAGGACAGGGAGTGAGAAGGTGTGCGCGTGTGACAGTGACAGGGAAGAAGCTAGGTTCATGCTCGCCCTGAATTTCTCTTAAAGTGAAGGCAGAAGAACGTTCAGCGCCTGGCCAGGCTTTCTATGTATTAATTTACATAGACGTTTTAATATGAAATATAAATAAGTGTCTTAGACAATAGATACTATTTTACGCTACTGATTAATAATCAAAACTTTATGTGGCTGATGCTACAGAAGAAGGGGTTTATGCACATGCGTCTACTTCTTCTATTGTTCTGGTGTCTCCGATGGGACCGTCTTACAGCGCCCCTAGAGGTGTGGCATGTGTATTGCATCATTTTCAGCAAGTGTTGCGTTGCCATATGAACCTGATATTTTACTGATCCGTTGCCCATGTGGACGCGATATTTAAAAAAAAAAATCTCGTTGCCGTTGCCGTGTGGATGTAGCCTTAGTTGAGCGGTTCTTGACAATTTGGATTACTACAGTTGTGAAATAGGGCTATTTACTGTATTTGTATTATTTACTATTTACTGTTTGATCTCAAACGCATTTCAAAGGCAAGAAATTGCACTCATTAACTTTTGACGAGGCATATCTGTTAACTGAAAAGCATTCCAGGTGACTACCTCATGAAGCTGGTTAAGATAACGCCAATAGTGTGTAAAGCGTCATCAAGGTAAACGCTGGCTACGCTGAAGAATCTAAAATATGAAACATATTAAATTCCATGTAAGTTCCATACGTCATGTCATAGTTTTGATATCTTCAGTATTGTTCTACGATGTAGAAAATAGGCAAAATTCAGAAAAACCTATGAATGAGGAGGTGTGTCAAAACTTTTGACTGTTACTGTACAACTGCATCAGATGAAATTGCACAATAAACATATGAGAGGAGACTAAACATGAATTAAAATGTCTGAATTGTAAGAAAATTAAATCCCTTATCAAAAAGACATGTTTTTTTTTTATTTCTGGATCATAATTATGACCCAGAAATAAAAAAAAAAAACATATCTTTTTGGCACCTCAGAAATGTAACTGAAGCATGCTCTCATTTATTTTTTTACTTTTTAGTAAAAAAATAATAATAATTAAAATAATAATAATAATACACGTACATGAATTCCTGTTTCACTGGGGTATAAATAAAAAGTGACACAGGCCAAATTCCCTTCGTCAGTTATCAGTATGTGGATAACACAAATGTGTGTAAACATTTTAAGTCAGGTAAAGGATATATATATATTAAAAAAATAGCTACATACCTGAAAATGCCCATATCTTCTGTAATTGCAGTAATTAAGAAGGGGCTGTAATGAACCTCTGTGAAAGTGTATTTTACCTCCACAGACAGTAAGGAGAATGGATCAAGACAAAGTTTTCTTTAAAGATCACTCAGTGCGTTTACATGCACATAGAGAGAATCGAATTTCTGCCGTTGCTCGACTGAAATCGAAGTTCAAAATGCCATGTATACACCTTAATTCGGCTGAAATTGAACCGAACTTGATTTCTCGGAATCGAGCTACACGACCTAGATTATGCGATTTCTGCCGAGCTACTTAGTGCATGTAAACCCTATCGAGCTACGTAATCGAGCTACTTACTTCAGCACTACCCCTTCCGGAAGTGACGAGTGACGAGACCACAAGCGGGAAACACAACAGCCTCGGTCGGCATGACAACGAATCATGACAACGGCATGAATCTTTTCTTTTTGTGGCATTGTTTGCACTGTTAAAATTTAGCTCACTTACTGTATCACCAAATACATCTGTACAGCTGTTGCATAGCTGTGAATTGTGTACATAAACAAGTCATTGTATTTGTGTGCGCGCGCGCGCGTGCGTGTGTGTATATATATATATGTGTATATATATATATATATATGTCCAACATCTGAAGAATGTCAATAAAAACAAAACAATTGAACTTTTTGTGTGTTTATTAAGACATAAGTTAAATTGTAAGCAAAAAAAAAAAATTTTTTTGTAAGCAAAAAATGGACTTTAGAAAAATATTATTGTGCAAAATAAATTGTCTTACAAAACAGTGGTCTGCGCCGGACAGTTTGTAGCCATACAGTCCGTTAGAGCAAGCCTAACAGCTTGAACTGCCAGTGTTGCCAGATTGGGGGGTTTTAAGTGCATTTTGGCAGATTTGAACATGTTTTGGACTGGAATATGTCAGCAGTATCTGGCAACACTATAGCTCTTCTTCATGACGACAACCGGAAGTGTACCAACACGATGGGGCGTGTAGTGCCACCTGTGGCTCGGGTGCACAATGCACCTTGCACAATAGCCCGATTTCACTTGTGCATGTAGGATTGGATTTCTCTGGCACCCCTGCTGGGACCCTTAGCTCGATTACCGACAGCAGCTCGATTTGGATGTGCATGTAAACGTACTGAGTGAGAGCATTTAGACTCTACTTGTGCTTGAGGAAAGACTTTTCTGTCGTTTAACCACAAATGTAAGCAGCTTGAGTTCACTCGATGTAAACTTTGGTTGAAACTTGGTTCTCTGGTCAAATGAGACAAAAATAGAGCTAATTGTTTAAACACTCAAGGTAATTTAGATGTAAAAAGAAGCATATACAGAAAAGAACCTATAAATAAGTTAAATAAGGAGGATATGTGAAGTAAGGAGGATCTGTGGTGAATGTGGACCTGTTTTTATTGTTCGGATGAATAGCATCAAGGACTCCATGAAGTACTGTATTAGGAAATTTTATGTTACTTAAAACTGGGTCATTTTTTGATCTTACAGCAGGACAGTGATCCAAAACAAATGTCCACATACACACAAATATGGTTTAATAAGTTTATTGCACTCAGGGCTATGATGCATTTCCACGATAAAGGTTTTTCGAGGGTTTTCATTATTCTGTCCCGTTTGTCCTTCATAACACAATCAAAATGAGTGTCATATCGACGCAACGTATTTAAGACCGAATATTTTCAAAGATAAATGAAGGAATACCATGAGCATTGCAATATCCTTCTCTACACAGCGTCTTTGAAATTGTACAGCTTTAATCTTCCAGAAGAAGAAGAAACCTTTATTTGTCACATGCACACTTCAATTACAGTGAAATTCATCCTCTGCATTTAACCCATCTGAAGCAGTGAACACACGCGCATACACACTCAGAGCAGTGGGCAGCCACACCAGAGCGCCCAGGGAGCAGTCAGGGGTCAGGTACCTTGCTCAAGGGCACCTCAGCCCAAGGCCGCCCCACATCAACCTAACTGCATGTCTTTGGATTGTGGGGGAAACCGGAGCACCCGGAGGAAACCCACGCAGACACGGGGAGAACATGCAAACTCCACACAGAAAGGCCCTCGCCGGCCGCGAACCCAGGACCTTCTTGCTGTGAGGCGACAGTGCTAACCACTACATCACCGTGCCACCAAAAACCGGCAACCCTTCGGTTCCAAGCCTGAAGCCCTAACCAGTAGGCCACGGCTGCATCCCAGGTCAGTGTGCTCTCGGGAGACAAAAGTAAAACTGACATCATGATCATTTTTACCAATACAAAGGTCTCTAGTAGACATTTCACACCAGATTAGCTTACTGAACCAAAACCACAGAGGGTCAGTGAAGACCATCAAAAAAGCAGTGCTGGAACTGTTTGAATGGAACCACTACAGAATTTAAACACAATGGCCCAGTGTGTGGGAGAGAACGTTTACGTGCTAATAACATGGCTAACATGTTAGCAATATTAACCTTTATAGCATGTGGGTTCTCATCTCATCATCTCTAGCTGCTTTATCCTGTTCTACAGGGTCGCAGGCAAGCTGGAGCCTATCCCAGCTGACTACGGGCGAAAGGCGGGGTACACCCTGGACAAGTCGCCAGGTCATCACAGGGCTGACACATAGACACAGACAACCATTCACACTCACATTCACACCTACGGTCAATTTAGAGTCACCAGTTAACCTAACCTGCATGTCTTTGGACTGTGGGGGAAACCGGAGCACCCGGAGGAAACCCACGCGGACACGGGGAGAACATGCAAACTCCACACAGAAAGGCCCTCGCCGGCCACGGGGCTCGAACCCAGGACCTTCTTGCTGTGAGGCGACAGCGCTAACCACTACACCACTGTGCCGCCCAGCATGTGGGTTATCATGATTAAAAAAAAAAGACAGACCATGTGTTTTAGCATGTAAGTGTGATTTTCTTTGATAATTGTCAAAGAAAATCATACCCAATCATTTAAAAATGTGACTACAAACTAATATCATGGGTAATATCCAGTTTCAAGTGAACACATCCTATTAGCACAAGCTACTTTGCAGTGTATTGTGTCAGTTAATGTTAGTTTGAGTATCGGTTTCTGTTAATAGGTATTTTCGTACCTTCATGTTAGTGTATTTAAGACCAACACACAGTTTGAAACCTTTACCCAGCTCATTATGAACTGCAGAGAGGATGTGTGCGCCGTCTGCTCACCTACCCACCCGAGAGGAGCTGAAAATAGATGCCACCTGCGCACATTGTGCCTCTCTCTCCTTTACTTTGTCTTTCTTTCACACACAGCCTCTTTCTTTCTCTCCCACACCCACATAGACTGAGTTGCAATTGAACAACTAATGACCAAACTGGCTACATATCCCTATCTCCATACACTATATTGGACAAACACTGAGTGGGCAATAAATTAAGTTATTGACCGTAATCGACAATAATGGAGTTCCACTCCTGTCCCAGATGTGAATACTGTCTATAGTAAAGCTTGGATCTGCCATGACTGTCTGGAATGCACAGTATCACCATATGTGATTAGAAGCATGTAAGGCCACTTTGGAGTGTAAAGCTGGGAGCAAAACTACTTTTTTTCCCCCCCCAGCCTTTGTCTTATTTAAAAATATTTTAAAAGGTTCATCCATTTGCCTTTTTTTTTAAATTATTTTCCTCAAGTGGTTCTCAGGACTTCTCCTGAACTTGAAAATGGTGTTCTCAAATGGCATGCTCTTTCTCTCTCTGTGTCTCTCTGTGTCTCTCTCTGATTACTGGCTTCCATGAAAGAACAGAGAAGACACATGCAACTAAATTACCAGTAATCAAACATAGGTGAAACTCATCACATGTTACTTGCCGGTTCTACTTGACTCTTCACCACCCACAGCTGACTCTCGACCACGCCCCTGCTGCTACACCAGCCCATGTTGCTGACACACCCATGACACATCATTAGCAGTGATTGAGAAGGTGCATGTGTGTGGCAGCGAGGGTGTGGTCAGGCGTCGGCTGTGAATGACGAGGAGCCAGGTTGAACCAGCAGGTAACGTGACAAGTTACACCTGTGTCTAATTACTGGCTGCTGTTAATGTGTGTCTCTTTGTGACTGTCAGATGGTCAGTAACAAGAGAAAGAAAGCTGCATCACCCCACCTGTGTGTCTGTGTGTAGTGTGCATGCTAGATCACTGAAAAGTGAAAGTTGAGATTAAACACACGCATTTTGAAGCCTGCCTCCCAGTTCCTCATTGTCCCACCTCAGAGAACCATTACAGTGGTGCCGAAACCCAGGACTGAAGAACAAAACGCCATCATGGAGTCCCTGCCACTCAAGGAGTTCGTCCATGCCCTCACTACCGCACAACAAAACCAGCACCAGGGGCTGGTCACCATGCACCACGAGCAGGAGCAGCGCTTCGAGATGTTGCTCTAGGCCCAGCAGGAGGACTGCCAGGTGTGCTTGTGTCTCATCATGTCCACAGGTGCCCCAGCCACAGAGTCAGCAGGCTTCACCCACGTCACCCTCACAAAAATGGGGCTGCACGATGACCCTGAGGCCTTCCTAGCACCCTTCCTAACTCTCTTCGAGTGAGCCGCAGAGGTATGGGGGTGGCCAGATGAGCAGCAAGCAGTTCACCAACTGCTGTTCCTCACCAGCAAAGCACAGCTTGCGGCCCAGCAACTGCCTGCTGACAACAGGCTGGAGTACAGTGACCTGAAACACGTGATCCTGCAGCACACCGGCTACACCCCTGAGCAACACCATCGGTGATTCCGCATGCTGACCCTGGAGGAAGCTGGTCGGCCATTCGCCTACGGCCAACAGCCCATGGTGGGAGGTCACGACGTCTAAGGGGTAATCGATGCGGTCGCACTGGAGTGGATCATCTCTAGGCTGCCAAGAGGAACAACGGAGTGGGTTCAGTGCCATTACCTAGCGTCGCAGGATTGATGACTGAGTTGGCTGAGGTCCATATGGCAGCATTTCCAGGAGCAGGTGCTCCCACGGCTTCTCTCTCTTTCTCTCTCCCTCTTCCTGTCCTTGCCCCTCCTCTACCCCAGCTCTGCAGAAATGGGGCCAATTCCCCTGAAACCCACTCCACTTTCCGTGTGTCTCTTCACCCCCTTCCCATTCCGTGTCTGTGCTGCCACTAACCCCCTCTCTCTCTCCACAGGTGGACTCATCTGTGCCCACCAAAACCGGGAGCAGGGCCAGGCCGAGTATTCAAGGGGGTACACATCAGGCTTTGGTGGATTCTGGTTGTAATCAAACCTTCATGCACCAAAGCCTGATTCAGTGTGGGGTACTGGGAAATGCATGTTTGGTGAAGGTGAGGTGTGAACACAGGGATGTTCACAGATATCTGTTAATGCCCATCACTGTTCATTCCTGGGGAGAAAAGTATTGTGGAGGTGGCGGTTAGCCTGATCTTCACCCATCTATGTCTCCTGGGAACAGATTGGCCAGGGTTTAGTACACTAATAAAACCGTTAGTAGTGGATAGTTCCTGAATTAGCATGTCACAGGGGAATCCCGCCACAACATTGGCTGGGGAGGCGGTCCCAGGGCTGTCCATGTCAGCTCCATGTCATGATGACAGTGAGAAGGGGTGGCCCCTGTTCTCTCTTTGGGGAATCCTGTGGATGTCCTGCTAGAGCAGAAGTGGGACGAAACCCTGAGGCATGCTTTTGACCAAGTGAAAGTAATTGATGGTCAGAACCTCCAGCCTAATGTTATGCTTTCCTTTCCATATGTTTCTGTTATTAAGGATAGACTATATTGAGTGATGCAGGACACTTAAACTAAGGCACAGGCGACACAGTTGTTGGTCCTGAAGAGCCATAGGGAATTTTTATTCCATGCGGCTCATCATAACACTATGGCTGGCACACTTGGTTCAGCATGAGACACTAAGCTGCCTCATGGCCCGCTTCTATTGGCCAGGGATTTGCGCCAATGTCTGCAGGCGGTGTGAGGCTTGTTGCAAATGCCAGCTAGTAAATCCAGCAGTTATGCCAAAAGCGCCATTGCACCCATTACTATTAATCAAGATCCCTTTTGAAAGAATTGGCATGGATCTTGTTGGGCAATTAGATCGATCTGCACACAGGTATTGCTTTGTGTTAGTCATAGTGGATTATGCAATGCGATACCTGGAGGCAGTGCCTCTTCACAATATCACTGCACATAATGTTAAAGATGCACTCTTACATTACCTCCCGAGGCCGGGTTCTGAAAGAAATCCTGACTGATCAAGGCACTACTTTTATGTCACGTACATTACGCAAACTGTATGAATTATTGGGGATTAAATCAACTCATTCCAGTCTTTACCATCCGCAGACAGACGGGCTGGGTGAAAGATTTAATCAAACACTTAAAAACATGATCCGGAAGTTCATTCATGGAGATGCTAGAAACTGGGATAAGTGGCTAGACCCTCTGTTGTTTTCAGTGTGTGAGGTCCTACAAGCCTCCACCAGGTTTTCCCTATTTGAATTGCTCTGTGGGTGCAAGCCCAGCGGTGTCTTGGATGTCATTAAAGAAAATTGGGAGGAGGGACCATCTCAGAGCAAAAATGAAATTCAGTATGTTCTTGACCTGAAAGCAAAACTCCATGCACTGAGTCACATAACAAAAGACAATTTGCTATGTTTGCTAATAGAGCACCACATAGAGACTCCCCCAGCAGTGGTGGTGCGCAGCCACCTATATTGTCTCCCCGAGCACAAGAAAAACGTGGTTCGTGTTGAACTCAAGACAATGCTTGGCATGGGAGTAATTGAGGAGTCGCACAGCAAGTGGAGCAGCCCGGTGGTCTTGGCTTCCAAGACCGACAGGATGGTCTGGTTCTGTGTGGACTATAAAAAAGTCAATGCAGTGTCTAAATTTGACACAATGCCTCGCATTGATTAACTGCTCGATCAGTTAGGCACGACTCACTTTTATTCAACACTGGATTCAACAAAGGCATATTGGCAGATCCCCTTGACTCCATTATCCCATGAGAAAACAGCCTTTTCCACTCCATTTGGTTTACACCAATTTGTTACCCTTCCGTTTGGGTTGTTTGGGGCCCCAGCACTGTTTCAGAGTCTCATGGACAGAATCCTCCATTCCCCCAGTATGTATGCTGCTGCCGATTGAGACTTTATTATTTATAGTAATGATTGGCAGTGGCTTTTATAACATCTAAGGGCTGTTCTGAGGTCGCTGAGGCACGCTGGGCTCACAGCAAACCTGAAGAAGTGTGCAGTTGGACAGGTGGAAGTATGGTATCTGGGCTTCCACTTGGGTCATGGGCAGGCACGTCCCCAAATTGATAAGACTGCAGCAATTGCGGCCTGACCAATACCCAAGACCAAAAAGAGGGGGAGGAAGTTCCTAGTGCTGGCTGGCTATTATAGGCGGTTCATGCCTAATTTTTCGGATGTAATCCTGCTGAGTGACCTCACTAAAAAGAGGGCACCAGATCCGGTCCAGTGGTTGGAGTCATGCGAACAGGTTTTTGCTCAAGTTTAACCCTCTGGGGTCAAGAGCTTTGCTGGCGAAGCTCAACAGGTTTAGAATGAATGTCATGTGTTTAGATTAATATCTTTGATTTTTATCATACAAGCATGATAAACATATTGACAGAAACTTTATACTTTCCTATGTGCCCACTGCCAAATAATATATTTTTTTAATTACCTAAATTAGATGAAACATAAAACTTGTCACCATAGTCAGTCACACCGGCGTCGGAGCGCTGAGCACCCACTTACGCATTCATAAAAGACTATTCATATGGTAATAGCACAATAATCACTTTCACTCTTTTGGTTTCGATTGGTTTCTCTTTCGCTGTGGAAACTCCCACCGTAAACAGGATAAAATCTGTCCGCCATAGTTTAGGTGACCTGTTTGGAGGTCAAAGTTGTTACAAGATTGCATGTGGATTTGCAAGATGGCGCAGCCCAGTGATTCAATTTCAGGACAGCGATTCAATCCATGACTCAGGACAGCAATTCAATTTCAGCGGTTCATCGGCTCTTGAGAACTGTGATACTGATGATGAGTGGTGTCATTTTGAATTTCAACTCGATCCAGCCAAAGATCAACTCGAGTAAGTGTAAATATTTCTTCTATTTCTTATATCAGTCGGTATGCGTGCGCTGTAGTGCATACACAGGAAAAATTACTGAGCAATTTTTCCAGAGTTAAAAGTATTTTTCTCAAAAATAGTTAATTTTGCTCTATTTTGAGTTTAGAGAGTAAAATTTGGAGTTGGAGTGGGAGCAAAATTAGAGTAATTGTGTAACAGAGTTGGTTGTGGCTCTGAACTGAGTAAAACAGTACAAGAGTTAATTTCAATACACACTGAATAGAGTAAAGCTTAAAAACACATAAACGAAGATGTTGTAAAAAGCAGTTTTAGAACTGTGTTAGAATGTGTGAAAAAACATTACCTTACCCATTGTGATGAACCATGTTGATCACTTGACCTGATGGGATTAAATGTTGGTAGTGGGAGGGGTATTCACTTTTCTCATTGAATGGAATGGAAATTTTTACTCTTCTCATTGAATACCCCTCCCACTGCCAACCCTTTATCTCAAAACAATAGGACATAATTTTTTGATGGCCAGTTAATTGTCCAAATCAATGGATAGATTTAAGTTTCGTGCTTAACACATTCCTCAGACTGAACAGAATCACCTCAAGTGACCAAAACAGTTCATCACAATAGATAAGGTAATGTTTTTGCACATGTTCCAACACAGTTCTAAAACTGCTTTTTACAACGTCTTCATTTATCTGTTGCTGTTTTTTTAAGTACAATCATGACATACATACTCCATATATATTATTGTAGTTGAACTTGTCCTGAATACAAAAAAAGTCATGTGACTTTGAAAATACTGCTTAGATTTGCTGAAATTGGCAACAAAATCAGAGCATGCCAAAATCATTAGTGACAAATACCCTCAGACCTCAGAGGGTTAAGCGGTTTTATGTGGGGGCCCATTGTTACATTCACCTGACTTTTCTCTCTCTTTTGTTTTACAGACTGATGGGTCAGACAGAGGGCTGGGGGCTGTTTTGGCCCAGGTGGAGGAGGGGGAGGAGTGCCTGGTGCTGTACATCAGCTGCAAGCTCTCAATGCGAGAGTCGAAGTACAGTACCATAGAGAAGGAGTGTTTGGCCAGCAAATGGGCTGTCCTCACTCTGTTACTACCTGCTAGAATGCCCTTTCACCCTCTGTTCCAACCATACCCTGCTCCAGTGTCTCCACCGCATGAAAGATGCCAACACACAGATCACCCATTGGTATCTGGCCCTTCAGCCCTTCAAGTTCGACGTGGTCCACAGACCAGGGGTGAAGATGGTGGTGGCAGACTTTCTGTCCTGACGAGGGAGTCACCTGCAGGCCAGACGGCTCCCTGGCCTGAGTTGGGTGGTGGGGGTATGTGGCAGCAAGGGTGTGGTCAAGCATCAGCTGTGAATGGCGAGGAGTCAGGTTAAACCAGCAGGGAACATGTGACGAGTTACACCTGTGTCTAATTACTGGCTTCTATTAATGTGTGTTTCTGTGTGTCTTTCAGATGGCCAGTAACGAGAGAGAGAGCTGTGTCACCCCATGTGTGCGTCTGTGTGTAGTGTGCATGCTAGATCACTGAAAAGTGAAACTTGAAATTAAACACACCTGTTTTGAAGCCTGCCTCCCAGCTCCTCATTGTGCCACCTCAGAGAACCATTACAATAGGAAATGCAGTTATGGGTGTAATGAGCACAAACAAGGTCCATCATTTACTTGATTATCATTTTACCCTCCAAAATGCCTTTTGAGGAGAAACAAAAAGCAGACCAATTAAGCACACATTGTTCAATGAATGTACGAATGACACAAAAGGACAGAGAACAGAACTGTAAATGTAGCATTTTTGGTTTGAATTAAAGGCTCGAAATGACTCGTTATCATGTTTGGTACTCAGAGAAAACATGAACCCAGATTTGAAATCATGAATTCGGGTACCTGTCTGATTTAATGATTTGCCCATCATTCTTAATATACCACCGATGTGATCTGGTGATATAATGCATTCCTCAACACTATTAGTTTCATTGTTGAGCATTGATATTGATAACTTCGATTGATATTAGATTTTAAGCTCTGGCATTTAATTTTATATATATATATATATATATATATATATATATATATATATATATATATATATGTACACACACACACTGTCTTTGTCCTGTTTTGTTGCATTACAAGCTGGAATTAAAATGGATTTTTAGGGGGTTAGCACTATTTGATTTACACAACATGCCTACAACTTTAAAGGTGAAATTTGTTGTTTTATTGTGACACAAACAATAATTAAGATGAAAAAACAGAAATCTGGAGCATGTATAGGTCTTCACCCCCTGAAAGTCAATACTTTGTAGAGCCACCGTTTGCTGCAATTACAGCTGCAAGTCTCTTGGAGTACCTGGTGACTTGTCCAGGGTGTACCCCGCCTTTTGCCCGTAGTCAGCTGGGATAGGCTCCAGCTTGCCTGCGACCCTGTAGAACAGGATAAAGCAGCTAGAGGTAATGAGATGAGATGAGATGAGTCTCTTGGAGTATGTCTCTATTAGCTTAGCACAGTGGTTCTCAACCGGGGGGGCGCGCCCCCCTGGTGGGGCGCAGAGGTACTCCAGGGGGGTCGCGAGTAGGCGTATGGAGGAAAAAAAAATCTGGGGCTAACAGGCTATAGTAGCTAAGCAGATGCAACACATTTACCCATGTCAAAATGCAGGACATTGGACTATTACATACAAATCAATACTATTATAAAATCTATCATCAATCTATCATAAAATCTTGTGTGTAGGTTATTTTAAGCCCGTGACGCGAACATGACGCAACGTCACGTGAGTAAGTCTGCATACCGTGGCCACCGTGTGAGTGCTTGCCACACACACACTAGTCTGGTTTCTTGCCGAGTTAACTCGTGCCGACTCTCGCTAGTCTACTATCATCAATCCATCGATACAGCGCAAAACCCAAACAGTCTTTTTAAAGACTACTACCCCACACTGTATTTTTGCTTTCCCCATTTCAGCTCTACCCAAATAATTTGTTGTTTTTGTTGTTTTCTTACTGCTAGTCTACTACCCCTTTGCCTTTTTCACCCTGCGTGTGAAAAATCCAACTGTCCCACACACACACACACACACACACTCACACGAGTAAGTACACCATTCACACCTCGTTAAAATTTGCAACTATAAAATCCCCGAATAAAGATATCGATCGTGTTTCTCACTGATAAGCCCCATACGTTCCCTCTGGTTAGCCCCCTTAGCCTACTACAGACTTAGCCTACTACAGACTTATCGTTACAACTTTATTACACACGTTTATTCACAAATACTTTAACAAAATGGATAGATTTCTTGTCAAAAAACCCAAGACAACTGACGTAGGTCTACCACCAGCTGCGAGAAAGCTTCGGGGGTACGATGAATCATACCTGCAGTTTGGTTTTACTGTCACCTCTGATCTTCGTCCTCAGTGTGTCGTGTGTGCCGAGGTGCTGGCAAATGAAAGCATGAAGCCATGCAAACTTAAAAGGCACCTCGAAACGAAGCATGCTGGCCTGAAGGACAAACCGCTTGAATACTTTCAAAGAAAGCGTGATGGCCTTCATCAGCAACAGGCAACAATTTCCGTGCACAGCACTGTATCTAAGCAGTGCCTGGAGGCATCATATGTGGTGGCAAAAAGAATAGGTAAGCTAGGCAAACCGCACACTGATGCCGAGAAATTCGTTTTGCCAACTGCGCAGGACATGTGCAGAATATTCTTCGGGGATAGTGCAGCAGCCAAATTAGGCACCGTGCCACTTTCAAATGACACAGTTGCTCGGAGAATTGCTGATATGTCCAATGATATCAGAGAGCAATTAATACAGTTTATTAAAAATAGTCCATACTATGCCTTGCAGTTGGATGAGTCTACCGATATTGCTGGACAGGCACAGCTTCTTACATATGTCAGGTATGTCAGGGATAAATTAATTGAGGAGGATGTCCTTTTTTGCCGCCCTCTTCAGTCACACACAACTGGAGAGGCTATCTTCAATGTCCTTGATTCATTTATTCGCGAGAATGGGTTGGCGTGGGACCGATGCATTGGCTTGTGCACGGATGGCGCACGAGCAATGACGGGCCGTGAGTAAGGTCTAGCTGCTCGCGTTAAGCAGGTAGCTCCACTTGTAAAATGGACCCATTGCATGGTTCATCGCGAAGCACTCGCTGCAAAAAAAAAATGCCGTCTCTGTTGGAATCCGTGCTGAACCAATCAGTAAAAATGATCAACCTCATCAAGTCACGGCCGCTAAACTCTCGCTTGTTTGAGGTCCTCTGTCAGGAGATGGGGTCAGAGCATGAACAGCTGCTTCTGCACACTGAGGTTCGCTGGCTGTCCAGGGGGCGGGTGTTACAACGTTTGTATGAGCTGCGAGATGAGGTGAAACGGTTTTTGACACAAATCAATTCAGACCTGGCGAAAAATCTGGATGACCCTTTGTGGCTGGCATGTCTCTCCTATTTGGTCGATATATTTGACCGCTTGAATGGCTTGAACCTGTCTTTGCAAGGCCGAGAAACTCACATTTTGCTTCTCGCAGAGAAAGTGGATGCCTTCAAGCAAAAACTTGACCTCTGGTGTGGCCGCATCAGTCGGGGGAACTGTGATATGTTCCCAAGCCTTGCAGACTTTATCAGTAATGCAGGCACTTCCCACGATTTCTCATGTCTTTCAAGCAGCGTCAGAGCACCTGTCGGTAATGAGAAAACAGTTTGCGGCATACTTCACAGAGGATTATCGCTCTTTTGCGTGGGTTCGAGATCCATTTGTGTGTACTGCTGACGAACTTCCAGTTGACATGCAGGAACAGCTTATTGAGCTGAAGAGTGACAGTAGACTTAAGGCAGTCTTCACCTCATGCCCTCTTTCGACATTCTGGGCAGCATTGATGCAGGAGTACCTGCAACTGTGTGACGTAGCCTTGAAACTGCTCATCCCATTCGCATCGACCTACTTGTGTGAGGCAGGATTTTCAAAAATGACTGCGCTCAAAACGAAATATCGCAATCGTGCGCAAATTGAGGATGACTTGAGACTGTGCTTGTCAAACATTTCGCCAAGAATCGAGGATCTTTGTAAGGCAAAGCAGGCTCAGGTCTCGCATTAACGCAAATGCAGATCACAAAGGCACAGTAAAAAGTAAAACCTAAATTCACGCCTGGTCCCAATTCCCAATGATATCAATAGCCAGCTAATGATAAGCCTAATAAAATACCTAATAAAAACACTAATAATAATAATAATAATAATAATGATGCCTATTAATAATAATAGCATAATAATAATAATAATATCAACAACCAACAACAGCAATAATAATAATAATAATAATAATAATAATAATAGGCCTAATAATAATAATAATAATAATACCTGAAAGAACATAAGTCTTGTACTACTGCCAACAGCTTAGTAATGATAATAGGCCATAATAATAATAATTATAATAATTATAATTATAATAATGCCCGAAAGCAGATTAGAAATGTGGTGCTACTGCCAATTATAACAATAGCCTAATAATGATAATAGGCCTATGTATTTCTATGGAATGGATAATGCTACTACTGCTGCTACTGCTACTACTACTACTACTAATAATAATAATAATGATAATAATAATAATAATAATAATCTAGCCCAGGGCTGGCTGGCTATCTATCTATCTATCTATCTATCTATCTATCTATCTATCTATCTATCTATCTATCTATCTATCTATCTATCTATCTATCTATCGGTCGATATAAGGTGCTGTAGGTCGGGTGGCGTCACTGCGGGTGAGTGTGTTTGGGGGGGGATGGGGGCGGGGCGAGAAGAGGGGCCCCCAACTGCAATGAACCAGCTTTGGTGGGGCCCAGGTTGCAAAAGGTTGAGAACCCCTGCCATAAGGGATTTCTTCGAGGATCTCCTCAATCCCACCATCACGTCTTCCATTGAGGAAGCAGAGGCCGATGACTCAGAGGTGGACTTGTCCATTACACAAGCCGAAGTCACTGAGGTGGTTTGCAAGCTCCTCGGTGGCAAGGCACCGGGGGTGGATGAAATCCGCCCTGAGTATCTCAAGTCTCTGGATGTTGTGGGGCTGTCTTGGCTGACGCGCCTCTGCAACATCGCGTGGCGGTTGGGGACAGTGCCTCTGGAGTGGCAGACCGGGGTGGTGGTCCCTCTTTTTAAGAAAGGGGACCGGAGAGTGTGCTCCAATTATAGGGGAATCACACTTCTCGGCCTCCCCGGGAAGATTTACTCCAGGGTACTGGAGAGGAGAATTCGGCCAATAGTCAAACCTCGGATCCAGGAGGAGCAATGCGGTTCCCGTCCTGGTTGTGGAACCCTGGACCAGCTCTATACCCTTCATAGGGTGCTCGAGGGTTCATGGGAGTTTGCCCAACCAGTCCACATGTGCTTTGTGGATCTGGAGAAGGCATTCGACTGTGTCCCTCATGGTATCCTGTGGGGGGTGCTTCGGGAGTATGGGGTTCGGGGCTCTTTGCTAAGGGCTGTCCGGTCCCTGTACGAACGGAGCAGGAGTCTGGTTTGCATTGCCGGCAGTAAGTCAGACCTGTTCCCAGTGCATGTTGGACTCCGGCAGGGCTGCCCTTTGTCACCGGTTCTGTTCATAATTTTTATGGACAGAATTTCTAGGTACAGCCAGGGGCCGGAGGGAATCCTGTTTGGGAACCACAGGATTTCATCTCTGCTTTTTGCGGATGATGATGTCCTGTTGGCTTCCTCAAACCAGGACCTTCAGCATGCACTGGGGCGGTTTGCAGCTGAATGTGAAGCGGCTGGGATGAGAATCAGCACCTCCAAGTCCGAGGCCATGGTTCTCGACTGGAAAAGGGTGGCTTGTCCTCTTCAGGTTGGTGGAGAAGCACTGCCTCAAGTGGAGGAGTTTAAGTATCTTGTTCACGAGCGAGGGAAGGATGGAGCATGAGATCGACAGGCGGATCGGTGCAGCCTCCACAGTGATGCGGTCGCTTTACCGGTCCGTTGTGGTGAAGAAGGAGCTGAGCCAAAAGGCGAAGCTCTCGATTTACCAGTCAATCTATGTTCCGACTCTCACCTATGGTCATGAGCTTTGGGTAATGACCGAAAGAACAAGATCCCGGATACAAGCAGCCGAAATGAGTTTCCTTCGCAGGGTGGCTGGGCGCTCCCTTAGGGTGAGAAGCACAGTCACTTGGGAGGAGCTCGGAGTAGAGCCACTGCTCCTCCACATCAAGAGGAATCAGCTGAGGTGGCTCAGGCATCTCTTTCAGATGCCTCCTGGATGCCTCCCTGAGGAGGTGTTCCAGGCATGTCCCCCCGGGAGGAGGCCCCTGGGAAGACCCAGGACACGCTGGAGGGACTATGTCTTTCGGCTGGCCTGGGAACGCCTTGGTGTTCTTCCCGAGTAGCTGGCCGAGGTGTCTGGGGAGAGGGAAGTTTGGGCTTCCATGCTCAGACTGCTGCCTCCGCGACCCGGCCCCAGATAAGCGGAAGAAAATGAGATGAGATGAGATCATGTGACAGATCATGTTACACTTTGATTGCACACAGGTGGATCTTAATCAATTAATTCTGTGACTTATGAAGTGAATTGTTTGGACCAGCTCTTATTTAGGGGTTTCATACGAAAGGGGATGAATACCTATGCACACTCCAGATTTCTGTTTTTTCATCTTTAGAATACATAGGGCCAAATTACTCAATTCTGATTGGTCAATCAAGGAGGGCTTTCTTTCCTTAAAACGGGGTCGTATTTCTGAAATGCTATTGGCTAGTTCGTTGCTTGGTTACGGTTACAAAAATGAGCAAATTTTGTCAACAAAATGGCTTTTGTAAAGAAGTTCCAATAAAATTTTGTAAACCACTTTCAAAATCCTCATGTCGTGTCGCCATGTCATGATGAAAGCTGCTTTAGAAACTGATTCAAACGTGCAAGATAGTCTTGCGCCCTGATTGGTTCAGAAAACGTGAATGACAAATGTTGTGAACTTGAATGGCTTCCGAAGTATGAATTTGGCCCTACGTATTATGAACAAGTAATCGTATGGTTCCTCGTAAAATTAAGGATCAATTTCACTCGTGGTTTCGAAGTTTTGAAATTGCCCTCATCGCTTCACGACTCGGACAATTTTCAAAACTTCAAAATCACTCGTGAAATTATTCCTTAATTTTACTCAGCCCCATATGATTACCTATACTAATTATTGTTTGTGTCACAATAAAACAACAATGTGCACCTTTAAAGTGGTAGGCACGTTGTGTAAATTAAATGGTGCTAACCCTCCAAAAATCCATTTTAATTCTATCTTGTAATACAACAAAACAGGACAAACACCAAGGGGGATCAGTATTTTTTCAAGATATAATATATATTTCGGCACTCCCTAAAAGTGGAGCTCCCGATGAATGCGAAATTTGTTTGTAAGTGGTGGCCAGAGCTGTCATTCATTATTCATGTTATGGGCAAAGCTGTCAGCCCAGCAAGCTGCATTTGTTATGCTACAGATGCTCACTGCATGTTTATATTCACCATGTGCCTTTGTCAGAGGTATAGCAGAGTATGTTATCAAGCTTTACTGTCTGTCATCTTGATATCTCATTCATGCACAATGTAAATTTTGTGTGCACTGTTTATTGAGTGTGTTTTGTTTGTGTTTGGTGTACTGGTTGAACTGTGGTTTAGCATGAGACTTTGAGTGCAGAGGCTAATGGTGGTTAAGTGCAGAGTGCAGAGGCTAATGGTGGTTCCTTTGGTTAAGTTGTAGAGGTTTTCACCCTCGGTTGAATGGAGCAAGATATGTAACGTTCAGAACATGGTCTATAAACATTACTCTGCAAAATTGTGTATTTGTTTACAAACATGATACGTTAATTATTTTTGTTTTGTTTTATTTAGTTTTCATGGTGCTCGGTGTACAGTGTATGGTGTTTGATGTCTGGTATTTGATGCCATACTCGTGTTCAAGAGGAATAAAATGCATAGGCACCCCTCTGAGACTGTTGTTGTTCTTCATGCCAAGGGCTGCTATAGTGTTAGTAAATAATCCCACGTTATTTTTTTAAATGCGAATTAAAAAAATAAGTGCTGGATAAACCCCCATCTCATCTCATTATCTCTAGCCGCTTTATCCTGTTCTACAGGGTCGCAGGCGAGCTGGAGCCTATCCCAGCTGACTACGGGCGAAAGGCGGGGTACACCCTGGACAAGTCGCCAGGTCATCACAGGGCCGACACACAGACACAGACAACCATTCACACTCACATTCACACCTACGCTCAATTTAGAGTCACCAGTTAACCTAACCTGCATGTCTTTGGACCGTGGGGGAAACCGGAGCACCCGGAGGAAACCCACGCGGACACGGGGAGAACATGCAAACTCCGCACAGAAAGGCCTTCGCTGGCCATGGGGCTTGAACCCGGACCTTCTTGCTGTGAGGCAACAGCGCTAACCACTACACCACCGTGCCGCCCTAAACCCCCATCTATCTTATGTAAATCAACATACAAACGTCGTTGTCCAGTGGTTAAGTGTTTGAGATACGTTGCCTTGCACTTACGATCAGGTACCCTGTGGTGGTACATGTACATCATTCATGCATACAGACATCATACAGTTGCAGAAGCCATCAAAAATCAGGTTGATGCATTGCCATATTATCTTAAGTACGGAGCTCCGCTATCGCAAACAGATGTCCAGCCTCTTCTATTGGATGTATGCTGCTAGACAGACTCTGATCTGTGTAGCTACACCCATAAGAGAAATTTCTAGGATGTGTTAGCTAGCTACAATTAGATGTTTACAAGGAAACAAACTGATTTTAAGGACATTCACCTTATTTAACAACATAAGCAAACTCCCATCTTTTAAAAAGCAAAATCTCACACTGGTGCAGGAACGTGGGCTTAGAAGCTGAATTCATTGAGCTCACCTCTGCAGCCGAGGCTCAAGTACAGACAGGTCAAGAAGTAACAGAAAACTGGACAGCACATTGGAGATTTTGCATGAAAGATGCGCTAGCTGTTGTATTTATTTGCCCACTCCTGCTAAATATGTCAGATCTCCTGTACTAGTAGGATAACTTGCTTTTATAAAATTCTGTTAATCTCAAAATAACCCCACTATGAAAAACTTTTGTAAAAAGTACGGCAATATGACTCATGATTGTGGTTTCCGTTATTTTCAAATCTCTCCTAGTTTTATTTACAAGGTAATTACCTGATAATCATCATTCTTGGATTGATCCTTTCTCACTATATAGGAATAAAACACAGTATTAAAACCTGCATTAGAATGAAGAAAATCTCCCTCTTTTTTTCTTTTTTTTTTACAGGAGATATGTGCAATGGCAGTTGTTCATGTAGAGTATATAAGTTAGATATGCAGAATATGTAAAATGCCAGTTTTTAACTGCTGTGTAACTTTTTTTTCCACACAGGTGGCTGTCAAAATAATAGACAAAACCCAGCTGAATCCCACAAGTCTACAAAAGGTATGTTTCTTAAAACATCAGAATCAAAGCTTGCTTATTTCTACTCATTAGAAACATCTGCTCACCAAATGCCATTAGAATTAAATGAATAATAGTAAGATAGTTAAATCTGTTTAATAATTGGGCCCATTAAAACCAGTCCTCTCTGATGCATGATCACTTTCTCCAAGCCGCACATCTGGAAAGTCTGAAAATGTGCTTTCTGCATAACAGAACAGTCAGATATTCCTTAGTGTTGATTTCAAAGTCTCAGTCCGGTTTTCCTGGTGCCCCGTCTTTTAAATATTTATCACAGGTCAGGTTGATAATTGTGTATTTACTTTTGCACATTTTATTCTGCAGTTGCTTTTAGTTTGTTGCAGTGCATCGAGATCCCTGAGGCCACTATCAGCCTTACTTACACTACTGTCCCTTACATTTCACATTTACTTATTAATGGAATGCAATGACAAACACAAAAATGCAGATGCTTCTGTACCTTAAACTGTTTCTGTGCAATGACCTACTTGTGTTCTTCACTAAAATGGTGAATGATTATAAACAGAGAGCACATACACAGAGCACTAGTGTCACATCTGTGCCAGCACTGATCTCTGATGAAACCTGGAACTACAATTCCCAAATACCCTGCCTTGTTCACAGTTGCACCTAGTACTTTAAAGGAAAAGAAAGCCTATGGTTAAAATACAGTTATGAAGATAGATGATGATATAAACTAACGATTCATGTGAATAATTGAAAATAAGGAGCTCACACAACTAAGATATCCATCTCCGAAAGTCAGTTTTTATGCAGAATTCCCCTGTCATGGATGATTTTATGGATGCCGGCAATGAAAATATTTTAACCAATCAGAAAAATCCCCCCGATCATTTCTGGCAATGCTCCGAAGTCATTTGGGTGCAAGACACTGAAGCTCCGCATAGCAAATAAGACTTGAAGCTGCCCCTGGCTGGAGATTATTTCATTAAAAGTTTATATGAAAAAAAAATGAAATTCCCTTTCTCTAACAAAAAAGTGGAGGGGGGAAAGATAATATTGATGTTGCTGACAGATTAGATAGATAGATTAGATTAGATAAAACTTTATTGATCCCTTTGGGAGGGTTCCCTCAGGGAAATTAAGATTCCAGCAGCATCATTACAGATAAACAGAGAAAAGAAATAGAGAAAACTTCTACATAAATTAAAATAAATTAAGTATTTACATATACAAATATAAAAGAATAAGATATGGGGAAGGGGGGAGGGGGAAAGGGGGAGAAGTGGGGTTAGGGTAAGTGTGTGTGTAGGGGGGGGGGCGGTGGAGCAGGAAAGACATTGCACTTAATATTGCACATTATATTGTACACTGTCCGGTATTGCTTATTGTTAGGCTAGGCTACTGCTCCTTCCCGTCTGTCCTCCTGTTACCCCTCCTCCCCCCCAGAGAGGAGTTGTACAGTCTGATGGCGTGAGGGACAAAGGAGTTTTTGAGTCTGTTCGTCCTGCACTTGGGAAGGAGCATTCTGTTACTGAACAGGCTCCTCTGGTTGCTGATGACGGTGTGCAGAGGGCGACTGGCATCGTCCATGATGTTCAATAGTTCGTTCATAGACCTCTTCTCTGCCACCGTCACCAGAGGGTCCAGCTTCATGCCGACCACAGAGTCGGCCCGCCTGATCAGTTTGTCCAGCCTGGATGTGTCCTTCTTGGATGTGCTGCCCCCCCAGCACACCGCAGTGTAAAACAGGACACTGGTGACCACAGACTGATAGAACATCCACAGGAGTTTCTTGCAGATGTTAAAGGGCCGCAGCCTCCTAAGGAAGTATAGCCTGCTCTGTCCCTTCCTGTATAAGTGTTGCAAGTCCAGTCCAGCTTGCTGTCCAGCCACAGCCTGAGGTACTTGTAGGAATCCACAGCCTCCACCTCGACTCCCTCGATCAGAACTGGTCGTGACCTTGGTCTGGACCTCCCAAAGTCAATGACCAGCTCCTTGGTCTTCGAGGTGTTGAGCTGCAGATGGTTCCTGTTGCACCACACAGCAAAGTCCCTCACCAAGCTCCTATACTCGTCCTCTCTGTCGTCACTGATACACCCAACGATGGCTGTGTCATTGGCAAACTTCTGAATGTGACACAGCTCCGAGTTGTAGCAGAAGTCCGCGGTGTACAGGGTGAAGAGAAGAGGGGCCAGCATCGTGTCCTGGGGTGCTCCGGTGCTGCTAATTACAGTGTCAGATGTGATGTCCTTCAGCCTTACATACTGCGGCCTGTCAGTGAGGTAGCTGGAGATCCAGGTGACCAGGCAGGGGTCCACTCGCATCCTGTTCAGTTTGTCCTGAAGCAGTAGGGGCTGGATGGTGTTGAAGGCACTCGAGAAGTCCAAGAAGAGGATCCTCACTGTGCCATTTCCCTTATCCAGATGCGAGTGGGCTCGGTGTAGCAGGTAGAGGAAGGAGTCTTCCACACCAACACCTGCCCGGTACGCAAACTGCAGACAGTCCTGGGCATGTTGTACCTGGGGTCTGAGGAGGCTGAGAAAAAGCTGCTCCAACGTCTTCATCAGATGTGAAGTGAGTGCCACCAGTTGGAAGTCGTTCAGCTCGCTGGGCCGATTCATTTTGGGAACTGGAATGATACATGATGTCTTCCAGAGGGTTGGCACTCTCCCCAGCTGCAGGCTGAGGTTGAAGATGCGTTGGACTGGTTCACCCAGTTCAGCAGCACAGGTCTTCAGTAGTTGTGGACACACCTTGTCCGGGCCTGCTGCTTTCCTGGGGTGAAGCTTCCTCAGTTGACCTCTGACCTGGTCTGCAGTAATGCATGGAGGAGTCTGTGTTGAGGTGGGGGAGGAGGGGGCTGCTGTGATGACTGGGGGGAGGTGTGTTGAGGGAAGAAGGAGAGATGGCTGCAGTGAGGGAGAAGGTGGGGGGGGGACATGGGCTGGTTGAACCGATTGAAGAAGTCATTCAACTCGTTCGCCCTCTCCACTGTCCCCTCAACGACTCTGGCATTTGTATTGTGGCCTGTGATGGTTTTCACACCTTCCCAGACCTCCCTCATGCTGTTCTCCTTCAGCTTCTGCTCCACCTTTCTCTTGTAGCTGTCCTTAGCTTCCCTCACGCAGCGTTTCACCTCCTGCTGTGCTGCTTTCATCGCTTCCCTATCCCTGCTCCTGAAGGCGGCCTTCTTCCTGTTGAGGACAGCTTTGACTTCCTGTGTTACCCATGGCTTGTTATTAGGGTAACACCGTACAGTCTTAGCGGGGGAGACCACGTCTGCACAGAAGTAAACAGCAAGGGAAGAGTGAACAGCTGATGTACTCCTACGTGACTGAATGGGGGGAGGCAACTTTTCATATTTATATCCCCGGTGCAAGTAGTGCTGCCGTGACCGCCTCATTCTGTGGACTGTAACCTTGCTAGACAACCTACAAACAGATCTGCATACAATCTGACTTACCTAAATCTGTCCAAGAGGCAAGTGCGCAAATTTTTCCACGTTCCTGGCAGCATAAGCACTCATTAGCATGCTTAGCATGCTCTCAACTCATTCATAAATAAAAACTTCATCAAGACGTCACCAGGCTAACCTCCCGTAAGTCCAACCCCCGCGGCAACGCAGAAAGAGGGTAAACAAACATTGCTTTACTATACAGGATTTATGTGAACATTACCTGAGGATGCAATGATGGCAGAAGTGGGAAAAAAAACTAGCCTGCATCAATTCCCAAAGAACAAAAAGGTAAGAAGGTAATGGATAAATGCCTTTTGCCACACAGGGACAGACCTCTCACGGGCTGACTGGAATGGTCCTTCGGGTGCAAAAACAGCACATTCTCAGCTTGTGTGCTCGGAACATTTTGAAGAAAATTGTTTCATTCAAACAAGGGAATTAGGAATACTGTACCAGCCAGCGCTGAATCCAGATGCGGTTCCCACCATCTTCGGCCAAAAAGCGGACAAGACAAACGAGACAACACGGTCAGTAGTTTGCAAAGAGAAGTTCAAAGTGTAAGAAAACACTTTATGGCTTCCCTAACTTTTTATTAAGCGTGATACGTTATTTTTGAGTTCGTTTGGGCATAAACCTAATAATTGCTGATGCAGCTAAGCAGCTTGATGTTCGTTGTATGATGGGTGCCTTGCTTTGATTTAGTGTAGTCAAAAAAGCCTCAGTAATGACTAACTAAAACAACTCTATACTGTAAATATTGTTCACTTGTGTGTAACCAATTGATATGCTTGTTTATCATGATCATCATCACTATTCGTGTCATTGTCCGAAATACTCGAGGAACTCAGTGAAGAAATGGCGCTATGGTCCATTTTGTCGAATATGGCCATGTACTGTAAGTGACGTCACACTTTACGGAAACCATTCAGAAAGTAGCTTGGGTGTTTCCGGCAATATTTCCACCTTTTTCCGTACAAATGTGATATAACGCATAGTTTCAGCCTCGTTTTACAGGTAGAGTTTGGGTTTGTCCATAAGTTAGGGTTGCATGTATAGTGAAAAAATTGACATTGTCACCTTATGCCGCTTTTCCACTACAAACGCGGCTGAGCCGTGCCATGCTGAGTCGAGCTGAGTCGGGCTGAGTGGGGCTATTGAAGTTGCATTTCGACTACAACCGCGCTGAACCGTGCTGGCTGGAAGTGGGTGGACACATTGGGTGGAGTTAGCGAAAGTGGGTGGACGTCACATGATGTCGTTAAGCAGCGCAAACAGTGACATCAGTGACAGTGGCGGAACAAGTCAGAGCCGGGCCGGGGGCGGGGCAAATGACCGGGCCCTTTATTAAAGCTTATCATAACATCATTTTAGGTTACAAAATGTCCGCAACTGCGGTGTTTACCAATTTCAACACTACCGGGTGCAACTATGTTATTTAGTACATCAAGTCCTTCAAACGAACATGTAACTCAGAAACAAAAAACATTAGGATACTGTACATGGCTCATAATAAAACATCAATAGCCTATACTGCGCACATTATTTGAAGGGCATACGAATGAGCGCTCAGAGGCTGCAACGGTGACAGGAAGAGTCAGAAATAAAAGGAGGGCGGTGCAAACCTCACTGAATGCACTGTGTTTACCAATTTCAACACTCCGGGGTGCAACTATGTTATTTTGTACATTAAGTCCTTCAAACGAACATGTAACTCAAACAAAAAAACATTCGGTGACATACTGTACATGGCTCATAATAAAACATCAATAGCCTACTGCGCGCATTATTTGAAGGGCATACGGCGAGCCTTGCGCTCCGCGAACTCGTCCACGATGCTCTGTATGTCACTGATTCAGTGATCTTTTAAGCGGTAGTCTCACGACCCGAATAGTAAACAATAAACATGGAGGACATGGAGTCGTTAGTGTTGCTGGTCTTGGTGCTGTGGCTTGTTGTCACCGACAACGCCAACAGATACTGGCAAGAGCGTATAGATGAGGCGAGGCGCATAAGGCTTCAGAAATTCTCGTAATTCATAATTCTTCTTCTTCCGGGTTTGCGGTGTTTACAGATCCCAGCGTGCTCGCGGGGCGTGTGTGGGCGTGTGAGGACACTCCTCCTCACCAATCAGTGCACAGGGGAGTGTCTGCTCACGCCCCCAGCCTCACTCGGCACGGTTTGGCTCGCTTTAGCCCCACTCCAAAACGGTGCGAGTTTTAGGGGCTAAGCAGGGCTGAAGCGAGCTGAGTCGTGCTGGTTTTTGGTAGTCGAAACGCGAGCCGTGTCGGGCTGAAGTGAGCTGAAAAAGGGTAGTGGAAAAGGGCCATTAGTGGACCTTTCGCTTTGCCCCTTCAGTACTGAAGAGCGACACTCAACCTTGCACCCAAATGACGTCACGCATCGCCCTTCCAACAGGCAACACGGCAGCATACTGGTGGCATTAGAGCAGCGATACAAAAATGCTAACAACTTTCTCATAAATGGCCAAAAATGCCTGAAACTTTTCTTACAGCCTCTCAATATTACAAGCTACCAATCCATGCATGTATTTACATTACATTTTCCATTCCTTTAAATAACCTGGACTTTGAAACATTTAGTGTAAAATCTCACTCCTGCACCTGCCAGGGATGTAACGAAGCCATTCTCTCATCATCTTCGTTTGCAGTTGGTTTTGATTATTTACTGATTATTGTCCTTGCCTAGTTTACAAGTTTGCTGATCAGCAGACTTTTTCTTTAATGATTATCATTCCTGATTGCCCTGGTTTGTCTGCCCTGATCTTTTGAATAAACCCAACATCGAAACAGTTACAATTATCATTAAGTTTTACGTTTATTCATTTTATTTATTCAGCTTTTCATTTCAAGTTGTCTGCCGGACAAGTAGGTTCAGTGAACTGTTGATTTGCCCTTTTTTTTCATTTCTAGGGTTTTACTTGAGGCTGCTAAAAATAGCCTCACTACCCGTTTAGATACGAAGTCTGCTTATAATGAACAATAATAGAAAACTAAAGTGAAGGACAGGACATCTTTTTTTTTTCTATTTTTGTTTTCTTTTATGTCAGAATCGCTGAATTGCTTGCACGACACAACTTGAATCTCTTGAGAACTCTTGTTTTGTGGATGTCGCAGTGCACACACTACACAAGTGCTCACAGACAAGGAGCAAACACTTACACCCGAGATCCACAGCAAAGCATGCCCGATCCCCAAGTCCTGCTTTCTCATGAAAATAAACATAAGAGCAGGAAGAGACACAGAGGCAGCTGTCGTTGATTGTTGCTGTTCACCAATGATGCATGAAAATATCGGCACAACTGTGACAGCTTGCAAGCTAAAAAAAAAAAATCGCATTGCTGAACCACTCACACTACATGAGGCCAATTCTGTTTCCGGTCCACCGGCCGGGTGAGTGCCATTTGTGCGGTTGAAATTTTTTTTTTAACGCCGGTTTTTCGACATTTTTTTCAGGTTCGTAAATCTAAAATCGAACTTGACATTTGCGCATTCCCAGGGCTTTCCACTAAGGCTCATACTAGCCAGCCATGACAAATAAGTAGCCAGCCGGGGGGAGTAAACACAAAATAAACTCCTGTGCATGCAGTTCCCAGGATTAAATGTATTTTCCACAGACCATTTATTTATTTATTGCATCATGAGGCGTTCCTGGCTTGTAAATCTCTTATTTTCGGTGCATGACACATTCACGCAGCTGAGCATGCTATGAATTAACAACGACAACGGTCTGCAGTGGCGGCTACACAAACACTCAGCGAACATTTCTCCATTTGTGTATGAAAATACACTCCAACCACTCAGTTTGGTTTCATTTACAACCAACGGTGTCTTTTGATGCCAGCACGTAATTGAACGAGAGAAGACTGGTTTACCGGAGACAAAATAAGCGTTCTCTCTGCTTCTGTTCCCTCCGATGTCGCCTCTGACGGCCCCGACACACTACTGCCTTCGCTGAGTGCGCGCGCGCACACACCGCATGTCGGGGCCGCGGATGAGTTACTCTCCCTTGATCAACGAAGTCGGCGGGGAATTTGTGGTTATTATCGGTACAAACAGCG
Organism: Neoarius graeffei; assembly: GCF_027579695.1. Taxonomy (NCBI): domain Eukaryota; kingdom Metazoa; phylum Chordata; class Actinopteri; order Siluriformes; family Ariidae; genus Neoarius; species Neoarius graeffei. The sequence goes on along the minus strand of NC_083571.1, from coordinate 45,651,678 downwards.
CAAATCACAACTTAAATGAGTGCGGCTCAGTTTGACATTATTGTCAGTCCGTTAGATAAACAATTAATTTTATTGAAATCGAAAATTAATATTTAGAGCCTGTGGGCTACAAAAATAATAGTCATTAAAGTAGCCGGCTGGACTTAATTGTGTAGTCGGCTGTATGGCCGGCGCTTGTGGAAAGCCCTGCATTCCGCGCAGAATATAGAACTGAATCAGCTCTGTGCATGCGCCGTGCGGCACAAAAAAATGGCAGCCACCATGAAGGAAGGAGATCTGGAGTTTTCAAACATTTGCTTAAAGGAACAGTCCACCGTACTTCCATAATGAAATATGCTCTTATCTGAATTGAGACGAGCTGCTCCGTACCTGTCCGAGCTTTGCGCGACCTCCCAGTCAGTCAGACGCAGTCAGACGCGCCGTCACTCCTGTTAGCAATGTAGCTAGGCTCAGTATGGCCAACGGTATTTTTTGGGGCTGTAGTTAGATGCGACCAAACTCTTCCGCGTTTTTCCTGTTTACATAGGTTTATATGACCAGTGATATGAAACAAGTTCAGTTACACAAATTGAAACGTAGCGATTTTCTATGCTATGGAAAATCTGCACTATAATGACAGGCGTACTAACACCTTCTGCGCGCTTCGGCAGCGCATTGATATCTGAGCTCCGTATCAATGCGCTGTCGAAGCACGCAGAAGGTGTTAGTACGCCTGTCATTATAGTGCGGACTTTCCATAGCATAGAAAATCGCTACGTTTCAATTTGTGTAACTGAACTTGTTTCATGTCACTGGTCATATAAACCTATGTAAACAGGAAAAACGTGGAAGAGTTTGGTCGCATCTAACTACAGCCCCAAAAAATACCATTGGCCATACTGAGCCTAGCTACATTGCTAACAGGAGTGACAGCGCGTCTGACTGCGTCTGACTGACTGGGAGGTCGCGCAAAGCTCGGAGAGGTACGGAGCAGCTCGTCTCAATTCAGATAAGAGCATATTTCATTATGGAAGTACGGTGGACTGGTCCTTTAAGTGTGAAATCGCAAAAGGGTATTCTAGCGAACAACAAAATAGTAAAGATTCAGAAAAACAAATCATTCAGTGATCATTTTAATAGTGTAATTTCATCCGAACTAGGCCTAACGCTCGATTTAGAACTACAAAAAGTCCGTGTGTCGGACATTTTAAGTACCTTTGTAAAAGTTTTGCAAATGTTGCAGTCAGCATTTAAAATGCTAACTTAAAGTTTTTGTACAAGTTTAAGTTGATTAAACTGTCATTTTATTAAATGTGTCTGCTTTTGTAATAAAAAAAAAGTACTGAAAGAAAAAGCAAACACAGCATTGCGATTTCTTATCCATCCAAATATATATAAAAAAAAATCCCTCCCTCCCGACTGAAATTTTTTTTGCTCACCCGGTGGACAGGAAACAGATTTTTTTTTTAAGGATGGCCTGAGCATTTGCCATACAGTTTATTTGCCTTGCAATGATTTTACCAAACTGTCCTATTCATTTATTGTTTATATTTTTATGATGCTGTCGTCCCCCCCCCCGCACCTGATGCCAGTCCTCAGTACCTCATGATGCTACAGCAGAGAAAACATAAAACCAGTCAAGTTAAGGAGTCTCCAGGGCTTGGGCTAGAAAGCATGACTATAGCACATGAAACCGCACGTTGATATTCTGCAGACTGTGTAGCAATCTGTGTGTCTGTTAATCACGTGTATCCATGTTGATGCATTGCTTGTATGTGTTACGAGAGTACATTAAGGATATCTTTCCTTTATAATATATCCTGCTGTGATGTCATAATAATAACAATTATATTTTCACATGGCATGCGTCCTTTGTTAATGAATAAGTCTGTGAACACGCTCATTGAAAACGCACTAAGTCGGCAACAGGAAGTCGGCTTGGCCATGATTGTAGGATTACAGTGCCCTGTGGGCATAAAAAGACTTTCTATTTAGAATAGAAACACAACTACAGACAGTGGTAAACAACACAGACGGTGGTTTCTCAACAGCATGGGTGAAATACCAGCAATCTTCATTTGACTTTTGTGATGCCATTGATTTTTCACTTTGCAGGTCCTGATACAATATTATATCTTGTTATACTTGCTAATCTCAATAAAGATGTGACTCTAAATGATCTGAACTATCTTATCTCCACTTTTATTCTCGCATATAAATTCGTGAATCTTATGAAAGGACTGAGGTGAAGCTGAAAAGCCAAGGATGTTGCAAACCATTTCCTACCTCTGCATAAGTCTCGGTAGATATGGCAAGTCAAGGCTCATCATTCTCACTCCAGAATGCCACGTTGTCTGCATGTGAGTCATCGCTGGGCATTGAATATTGTTCTGTCATCTTCTAGGCCCACACTTGTTCATCCTTATCCTACTGTTCTTTGAGTCACGAAAGGCAAGATGAGCTCACGACTGAGTTTCTCTAACCACAATGACTGATACGAAGTTTCAGACTACTGAATAGACATGTGATTGATGCCTCGTCATGCATCGATAATCATAAAATTTTCCTCGATATAAATGAACCCTTAATTAACTAAGTTGCGAAGGCTTAAGGCCTCTGCATGCTCGTGCAACAAGGCTTTCACAGATAGCTTTTCGCAGACAGTCGTAATTTATCGTTGAGCGGGGAGTAATAGGCGTGCGCGATGTTATTCACCGCCACAACGCAAGAGGGCGCGAAGTCGCTAGGAGTAGTTTGTGGGTGTGGTTAGTGGAGTGTTTATCCTCCGGTTACTTATAATGACTAGAACTGGAGTCGTATAGATGTACGTACTTCCTCACTTCCTCGATCAACCGCTCTTCATGCTGCTCCATCTTCGCTCGTGTTTTTAAAAATGGCGGTTGTGAAAACAAACCAAACCGGGAAAGTAGGGAAGCGGAAGTGCGTGTACAGCGGATGTAGAGTGGACCAATCAGAGCCCTCTTGTCTGCAAGGCTGTCTGCGGTGGTCACAATTTTTGGGAGCTGCGCGCAGAGCGTCTGCGAAGGGGGGGGCTTTGCAGATGCCATCTGCGACGCCATCTGCGAGGACTGGGTTGTCAGCATAAATTGGCCTTTACCAGTATTCAGTGTCATATAAGGAAACACCACTAGATGGAGCCATATTAGCCTGCCTAATCCTGAACAAGCAAGAATTGTGTGAGTTAGCTTGTTAATTCGTGATGGATCACGATTTTTGAAGTCATTAAATTCTAAAAAATGAATAGTTTGTGACTATCGTCTTGTTTTAGAAAATATATTGACCTCCGCCAACTTTGGTGGAGGAGGGTATGCTTTCGCCTCCGTTTGTTTGTCTGTTCCCAACATAACTCAAAAAGTAGTGAATGGATTTTGATGAAATTTTAAGGGAAGATGAGCCATGGGCCAAGGAACAATTGGTTACATTTTGATGCAAATCTGGATATGTATGTAAACATAGTAAACATCTGATATGCGGCTTAGTGGAGGTATGCACTCTACCGAGTGCCCTTCTAGTTTCCCTAGTTTATACTTACTAGTTTGGTAGTGAGTAACTTCGCAGGTCCTGATACAATGTCAAGACAGTAGAAGGTGGCAGTAGTGTACATAAAAGCAATTAAACAACAATGGAAGAAGAAAGCGGTACCAGGCAACAGTAAAACGTGGGGCACCAAAGACTAATACTACAGCCATCAAATTGTTCTGTGTAGATCTCATCTCATCATCTCTAGCCACTTTATCCTGTTCTACAGGGTCGCAGGCAAGCTGGAGCCTATCCCAGCTGACTACGGGCGAAAGGCGGGGTACACCCTGGACAAGTCGCCAGGTCATCACAGGGCTGACACATAGACACAGACAACCATTCACACTCACATTCACACCTACGGTCAATTTAGAGTCACCAGTTAACCTAACCTGCATGTCTTTGGACTGTGGGGGAAACCGGAGCACCCGGAGGAAACCCACACGGACACGGGGAGAACATGCAAACTCCACACAGAAAGGCCCTCGCCGGCCACGGGGCTCGAACCCGGACCTTCTTGCTGTGAGGCGACAGCGCTAACCACTACACCACCGTACCGCCCCATGGTTTGTCATATCTCTATAATTTAGAACCAAACTACCCTGCATTCACTCTAGCGAGCGACAAGTTGCTCATGTCATTTGTTGCGTGTGGACGTGTAGCAACTTGTGGTCATGCACCGTCCTGCATTCTTTTCTTTTTTTTTTTTAAATTCTCATGAGAAACAGTAGTTGTCTAAATGTGTAGCAAACACATGAGACCATACACATTATGCTGATTTTTTTTATTTTAAGCATTACGTGCTAGGCTTTGCATTAGCTTAGATTAGTACTAGCTACCGTATGTGCACTGGGAAGAAACAGCAACGATCTCTGCTACTTCCTTCCAAGCTGTATTTTTTCATTGTAATGTCTCTATGCACAATGAAGAAGAGATTTTATATTTAAGAGTACAATGAAACCAAACTTCCTCCATTTTTGTATGTTAAAGAGTAAATGGGAAATAATTACAGGTAGGATTCAAAGTTGTGAGCAGGGAGCTGAAGAAATGTCAGATCACACACTATGTAGGATTGGTCCCAGGAATCATTCGAGCCAGTTGTTTACCATGTTATCCTGAATGTGCATAGCATTTAAACACCGTATGTTTACAGTGGGGTGGCACGGTGGTGTAGTGGTTAGCGCTGTCGCCTCACAGCAAGAAGGTCCGGGTTCGAGCCCCGTGGCCGGCGAGGGCCTTTCTGTGCGGAGTTTGCATGTTGTCCACGTGGGTTTCCTCCGGGTGCTCCGGTTTCCTCCAAAGGCATGCAGGTTAGGTTAACTGGTGACTCTAAATTGACCGTAGGTGTGAATGTGAGTGTGAATGGTTGTCTGTGTCTATGTGTCAGCCCTGTGATGACCTGGCGACTTGTCCAGGGTGTACCCCGCCTTTCGCCCGTAGTCAGCTGGGATAGGCTCCAGCTTGCCTGCGACCCTGTAGAACAGGATAAAGCGGCTACAGATAATGAGATGAGATGTTTACAGTGACTTATTTATTATTAACCTTTTTACTGTGTTAGTAAATATTCATTTTTTTAATAATTCTATAAATTATTTATTAAATTATTAATGATCTGACATCAGTTTTTTGAATGCATTGCTAATTTTTAAATGGACTTTTAAACAGTCAGCACCATGGTGTAGTGGTTAGCACTGTCTCCTCACAGCAAGAAGGTCCTGGGTTCGAGCCCCGTGGCCGGCGAGGGCCTTTCTGTGCGGAGTTTGCATGTTCTCCCCGTGTCCGCGTGGGTTTCCTCCGGGTGCTCCGGTTTCCCCCACAGTCCAAAGACATGCAGGTTAGGTTAACTGGTGACTCTGAATTGACCGTAGGTGTGAATGTGAGTGAGAATGGTTATTTGTGTCACTCAGTGCGTTTACATGCACATAGAAAAAATCGAATTTCTGCCGTAGCTCGACTGAAATCAAAGTTCTAAATGCCATGGAAACACCTTAGCTCGGTTGAAATCGAACCGAACTGGATTTCTCGTAATTGAGCTACACGACCTAGATTATGCGATTGTAGCCGAGCTACTTACTGCATGTAAACCCTATCGAGCTACGTAGTCGAGCTACTTACTTCAGCACTGCCCCTTCCGGAAGTGACGAGACCACAAGCGGGAAACACAACAGCCTCGGTCGGCATGACAACAGTAGTAGTAGCGAGCAGCAGAAGAGGTCAGGAGGAACAACATCTCTTGATGTTGCTGTCCTCGTCGTCGTTCTTCTTGTGAACACGGAATTGATAACTTTGTTTATACTCTTGAATATCTCTTCTTCATGACGACAACCGGAAGTGTAACCAACACGATGGGGCGTGTAGCGCCACCTGTGGCTCGGGTGCACAATGTACCTCACACAATAGCTCGATTTCCTTGTGTGCATGTAGGATTGGATTTCTCTGGCACCCCTGCTGGGACCCTTAGCTCGATTACCGACAGCAGCTCGATTTGGATGTGCATGTAAACGCACTGTATGTGTCAGCCCTGCGATGATCTGGCGACTTGTCCAGGGTGTACCCCGCCTCTCACCCATAGTCAGCTGAGATAGGCTCCAGCTCGCCTGCGACCCTGTAGAACAACATAAGTGGCTACAGATGATGAATGGATGGATGGACTTTTAAACACAGAAAATACAGTGTCAGTTTAATTGGAGCTCAGTGCTGTATATTGCATATCCAGTGTACTCATATAGGTCGAATTCATCTCCTACTAGTTACTGTAACCTTGTTGACAAAAGTTTATACACCACATACAGCTGTCTCCTCTTCAGACTTCTCCTATTCAGCTACATATGCCATGATAGCTAAAATGGAGACATCCAGATGGTAATGTATCTCTCCCTCTTCCATCTGCCCTTGACTCACTCATTGATTTTCTATAACTTAAAACCCAGCAGTCTCTTGTGTGCTACATTAAGATCCCTGCATTTCCTTACCAGCTCAGTAAGCAAAATGTGCTAGCATACCACAAGATACCACAAATAGCCACAACGTATTTCATAGCTTGCTTGAGGTTAGTCACTTTAAAGTTCCAATAAGGTCCCTTAGCAGACATACAATACCAGTCAAAGATTTGTGCACCCCTATTCATTCATAGGTTTTTCTGTATTTTGACTACACTCACCGGCCATTTTAATAAGAACTTGTTCTTGATTCTAAGATTCCTGTTCTTGGCTGACAGGAGTGGAGCAGAAGATGCTTTTCTGCTCACCATGGTTGTAAAGAGTGATTATATGAGTATAACTGCATAAAACAGCAGGTGTATGGGTGTACCCAATAAATTGGCCCGTGAGTGTATATTCTATATGTTATTTAGTAGTTTTGATGTCTTCATTATTGTTCTACAATGTTGAAAATACACTCACCAGCCACTTTATTAGGTACAGCCAGCCACCTGCTGTTTTATGCGGTTCTCTAATCAGCCAATCCCTTGACAACAGCACAATGCATAAAATCATGCAGATGTAAATCAAGAGCTTCAGTTAATGCTCACTTCAAACATCAGAACGGGAAAAATTGTGATCTCTGTGACTTTCACTGTGGCATGGGTGCTGGTGCCAGATGGACTGCTTTGAGTGTTTCAGAAACTGCTGATTTCCTGGGGTTTTCACACACAACAGTCTCTAGAGTTTACACAGAATGGTGCGAAAAAAGAAAAAAAACATTGAGTGAGCGACATTTCTGTGGGTGGAAACAAATGCCTTATTGATAAGAGAGGTCAGAGGAAAATGCTCTGATTGGTTCGAGCTGCCAGGAAGGCTCATTACAACCATGGTGACCAGAAAAGCATCTCAGCATGCAACAGCAGAAGAGCACATTGGGTTCCACTCCTGCCAGCCAAGAACAGGAATCTTATGGCGTATTCATACCTACGTTGTTTGGTCCGGACCAAACAGGCGGACCGAGACCGAGCTGCAAGGTCGGACTGAGTCCGGACCAAAGGAACCCTGGTGCGGATCTTTTGGAGGTGTGAAAGCAGACCGGACCTAATCCGACAGTTTTGCTTTTTTGTACCTCGGGAGCTTCCGTCGTTTGTCGAGCATTATGGGAAACAGAGTCTTGACACTCCACCGCAAAGTGCAAACACTGTTTCGGTTGTCAAGGGAACCTTACAACAGTTGTTCAGTCATTCAGACCAGTGGTAGGCTAGACTACAGAGTACAAAAAATGAGTAGGGGGCAAACGTGGGCCGAGGAAGAAACGTGTACCCTTGTGGATATATGGGCAGATGTCCACATATCTGAGCTTTTGGAGAGAACGCACAAAAATGCCGACGTGTTTGCTGTATTCAGTGAGAAAATGAAGGAGAAGGGGTTCACGCGCTCCCCAGAACAATGTCGGCTAAAAGTGAAGAAACTCCGTCAGACTTACATTAAAGTCAGGGACATTCTTTCAAAAAGTGGCAGTACTAGCAACGCAAAAAAGAAATTCATCTATTGCGTGAAGAGCCAGAACTGTCACAACATGATGTGCGCTCATCAGCGCTATCCTCCGTAGCCGCCTTGCCCTTTGTCGTCGTCGTTGATAAATTACTTGTACAACAGCATAGTAATCGCACAATTGTGAAAACAGTAAAAACTGGAAAAAACATATAGCTTTGATGACATTAAAAAGAATAACAGCACGGAAAGCCTCCATGACGACTTTTGAACTTAACGCTTTGTGTGCGTGTCGTCTCTGACCAATAGCTGAATGACCTCAGGGCGCGTGGCTTTGTTGACAGATTTTGGTCGGCTTACTAAAATGTACAGTGTGAAAGCGAACCGCACCAAAATGAAAAAATAAAAAAAAACATTTGGTTCGGACCAAAGCAAGTGAACTATCGAACTATCCTGGTCTGAATACACCCTTAGAATCAAGAACAAGTTCCTATTAAAGTGGCCAGTGAGTGTATATGGAATCATGTGGTAAACAAAAAAAGTGTTTAAAAAACCCCCAAAACGTTTCATATTTTAGATTCTTCAAAGTAGCCACCATTTACCTCGAGGCTTTATTCCGCTATTGGCATTATCTTAACCAGCTTCATGAGGTAGTCACCTGGAATGCTTTTCAATTAGGCCAAACAAAATAATGTATGTGTTTCCGGTTACCCGACCGACCCTGTAAAAACACTGCGACCCTTCAACTGTTTATGACCACGATAAACAAACTATTTCTCGCGCCCAACCCTACCTGCTTGGCAGCCACCTGGCGAGTCAAACAAGAACCGTTAGGGCGTCATATAAACCACTCGGTATGTGCCGAAAGACACGAGGCCCGTCAGGAGTAAATTGACAACCAACACGCCCAGTTTCCATTGTGCTATAGATGTAGTTCCGGTTCACCTTACGAGCGTACATCACGACCTTGGAAATATGGCGTCTGCTAACGCCCCAATCGACGATAGTAGGTATAGAAATCACTGGACATCGTTGCTATAACGGATTTCAACTGATATATCATATTTGAAATAGATTACATGATGATTCAGGGTGAATCTGGATGGTGTTTTGATAGGCGGCAATGACTAATTTTGAAGAACAATCCTACAGATTATAGCCCCCCCCCCGCCGACCTGTTCCTTTCTGCAGTCACTGAGCAGTCGTGCAATCACTGAACAAATCATGATAAATCCTGTTCCCAAAACTGATGAATACAAGCCATTATTTTTTTTTTATATTAGATAGGGTTTGGGTTTGTATTGACAGACCCCCCCCCCCCCCCCCCATATAGTTGAATATGGATTTATTTTTACATGCCAAAACATAAGAGTCCTACGTATATCAAATTAAAGTTTGAACCACAAAAAAATAAAATAAAAATAAATAAATAAATAAATAAATAAATAAATAAATAAATAAAATTATATATATATGAATTTTGAATTATTTATTTCCAAATTGGCATCCAGAGAATTTGAAGAACATAATCACTACGTTCACACTGCAGGCTGAAGTGACTCAAATCTGATTTTTTCGCCCATATGTGACCTGTATCCGATCTTTTATTGACAATATGAACGACACAGATCCGATTTTTTCAAATCCGACCCAGGCCGTTTGGATATGTGGTCCTAATTCCGATTCCTATCCGCTCTTTTCATATGCGACTTCAGTCTGAACCGCCAGGTCGCATTCATCCGACTTACACGTCATCAACAAGCCACAAACGTCACTATTCTGCACTGAAGTAGGCGGCGGGTCTCTCAAAAAAAGTTACAACAACAAAACCCTTGCCCTCTTCCTTCTCAACCTCCTCCTTAACATCAGGCTATTGTGCATGTTCTGGCTCCGTCGCAACAACAACTGCATCATCGCCAGGTACTCCATGCTGGCTACGGTCATACACAGGAAACTTTAGGTTACTTCCGTAAACACTGGCCATGCTCACTGCGTGTGACGTCGTCGTATCCTGCAATGCGCATGCGGAACACTTTTAGGTTGCTTTCCGTTCATACTGAGGATCACATACAAGTCGCATATATTTGTTAATGTGAACGACCTCACAAAAAAATCGGATTTCACAAAAAAATCGGAATTGAGCATTAAGCCTTGCAGTGTGAACGTAGTGAATGTCTCAGATGGTTGGGGGGCCTGGGTCAATGACCCACTGAACTATCATTTTTACCCACCATATTTACAGGACATGGGCCATCTGAATTGATAATAAATCTGAAATTGGAGGAGTTTGTGTCAGTGAAATGATACATTCCTTGATTTCCTCCTGATTTAAACCTTAGAGCAAATAGTATGAACCATGGACTAACAGGGCTGAAAAATGAAAGCATTTGCATTTATTTTGCAAAACAATTTACAAACACAGAATAGGAAACTGAAATATAGGAAATTTAGTTTCTTTATTTGAAAAGAAAATGGCACGGAGCAGCTGTATTCATTAGAACAACATAAGTGAACATTGCATTCATAGACAGAATAAGAAAAAACATGAAGCAAATATAATGTCATTAAGGCCGAGATGTTAGGCACGCACCCAATTTTGATAAACACACAAGACATCAGTTTTAAGTATGAAAGTCCCCACTAGTATATAAAAATATATTTTGGAAATGTTCAGAACTGAAGGGGTAGATCTACTGTAGGTACTGGACCACCACCACCACTCTGGCCACCACCAAATAGATCATCCACCAAAATATTCCCATTTTACCTGGAAAATGAAAGTATGCCATCATTATTAGAACAATTTATACACAAGTGCATCCTTATCATCAACGATATCTGATGACTAGGTTTAGTTTTGAACGAGTATTTTGCAAAAAAAGTTTTCAAAGGAAACTTCTCACTTTTTCCTACCTACCCTAGAAAATTTGTCGTAAACTTTTGGGATAAACAATTTTTTTTTTTTCCCTACCTACCTACCCTATTTTGAAAACCCAGGAAGCACATATATTATTTTGTTTGGCCTTAACAGGTGCCTCGTCAGAGGTTAATTAGTGCACTTTCTAGCGTTCTTAATGCGTATGAGATCATCAAACAGTAAATAATACAAATACAGTAAATAGCCCTATTCCACAACTGTAGTAATATGTACTTAATGACTGAGTGGAAGGGCTGGACGGGAAAAATATTTGGCTCGAGGTCATCCGTACAAATGGCCAAGAGCCCACCCGGCCCGAGCTAAGTCAGTCAATAAGCATTTTATCATATGACCTTTTTTAGCTAACATACACAGTGGAAAACAATGAATGGTGTGCGAAAAATGAACCAGCCATTTTTATTATTTGATCGACAGCAAACCATTTATATGCTGAATCACCTTTGCACATGTTTGAAATAACAGTTTGAATTCTATAGAACAGGATAAAGCGGCTAGAGATAATGAGATGAGATGACTGACTTTACCGTTCTCTCAAAATGAAAATGATTTTAAGATAACATCATGAGTAAGTCAGTTCAAACTCGGGTCAGCTCATAGAGACATCAATACCAGCCTGTTAAGTCTACACAAAAGAACTTTGATTTGAAAATAAATAGTCGAGTTGATGGGGCGGCACGGTGGTGTAGTGGTTAGCGCTGTCGCCTCACAGCAAGAAGGTCCTGGGTTCGAGCCCCGTGGCCGGCGAGGGCCTTTCTGTGTGGAGTTTGCATGTTCTCCCCGTGTCCGCGTGGGTTTCCTCCGGGTGCTCCGGTTTCCCCCACAGTCCAAAGACATGCAGGTTAGGTTAACTGGTGACTCTAAATTGAGCGTAGGTGTGAATGTGAGTGTGAATGGTTGTCTGTGTCTATGTGTCAGCCCTGTGATGACCTGGCGACTTGTCCAGGGTGTACCCCGCCTTTCGCCTGTAGTCAGCTGGGATAGGCTCCAGCTCGCCTGCGACCCTGTGGAACAGGATAAAGCGGCTAGAGATGATGAGATGAGATAGTTGAGTTGGCAGTTGAGTCATTAGGTCTGTGTCTGATAAATCATCTGGATAATAAAATTGACTTTCAGGGCCCGTTTACACGAGGACGCTGTCGGGTAAAAACGACTAAATATTTTATCGGAAGTGCCTTTCGTCTACACGGGGACGGCGTTTCCGAGGCTGAAAAACAGAAAAAATTGAAAACGCCTTCCAGAGTGGATAAGTTAAAAACAGCCCCCGTTGCATATCTGTCTAAACTACCCAAATACGTGAAACTCTGCTCGGATCTGCTCACGTCGGGTACGCGTTTACGTCATACATATGTCATATACTGTACATGCCAGCCCGGGAAGTGAGAAAGTAAGTAAAAAAGTAAGAGCATGTCTGATTACATCGATCCAACGGACCTTCAAGCTGCTCTGGCAGCTTTAATAAACGTCCAGGAGTCCTTCGAACATCTATACCGAATCTGCACATATACCGTTAATGAACAGAGGCGGGTATAGCATGCTCTTACTTTTTTACTTACTTTCTTACTTACCATAGCCAGAGTAGTCAAAGTTTTCGCGGCGCAGATGTGCAGATCAGACAAGACGGGAGACGTTGCGCATGCGTGCGGACACAGCGGAGGTCTTTCACAGCACCACCTAGCCGCCTGGCATGCACATCCAATTGAATTCCACACATTTATGCGTCACCGTATAGACGCAGATTTCCTCCTTGAAAACGGTCGTGTAGACGCGGAAAAAAGTGAGAACGAAAACGGACTTTTGCGTTTTTGTTTCAGACCGTCCCCGTGTAAAGTGGGCCTCACTGTGCTCAGTTGTGTTGCTCATTTTTCAAAGTAGCAAATCAGAGCAAAACGAAAACAGCGGAAGTGAGGGAAACGGGTCCAGAGCCGCATACGGCTTTTTCCAGACCGCATTCAAAAATCCGTATTTGCCCAGTCAGGTGACTTTTCCCAATGGTTTTATTAAGAGCCCACACGCGGGTCCGTACGGGTCATACCGTATGATAATCCATGTTATTATCAAGAACCGCTCGCCTAAGTAAAGAGAAACAACAGTCCATCGTTACTTTAAGACATGAAGTGTCTTTTAGTGTTGCACCGATACCATTTTTTTGGCCCCGATACCGATACCTATACCTGGCTGTGCAGTACAAGCTGATACCGATACCATACCGATACCACTCCGTTTGAAATATATATATATATATTTATATGAAGAGCTGCATACTTGGATGTAAAATCATTGCTATCATGGCTTTGTCAGGCTGCTGCTTACCTTTGTGAAACAGGAAAAAGACTAATACAAAGTGAATCCAGTAGAAACTCTTTGTGTTCGTTCACATGTTTCGTCTTCAAATGTTTCATCAGGTTCGAGGTATTGAAACTGGCCGATTTAACTCCACCTCTCGAAACTTTCGGCCGCAAATCTTGCATGCAGCCATTGTACTCGCCGGAGTTTCTATGCTGAAATATATCCAGACCGCCGACATTTTCTTCTCGTGGTTTGTTTTTCCTCCGCATGAAAAAGCTGCCCCTGTATTGGTTAAGAGCGGCTATTGGCCTGCTCTCATTGGTCTGGAGCAGGTCAATAGCAATAGCTGCTTGGCGTGCTTGGCAGGCATGCACAGTGATCACGTGTGATCACACAACACAGAGTGTAGTGAGTGTCGGGAGAGAGAAGGCTGCGTTCAGGTGTCATACTAGCATCGGTAAATGGTATCGGCGCCCTATTTCTTGCTACTCGCCAATACCAATACCACCATTTTAGTGCCAGATCGGGGCCCCGCCCGATACTGGTATCGGTATCAGTGCAACACTACTTTTAATTAATAAAAATAAAGAAAAAACATTGAATTAGAAGGTATGTCCAAACTATTGACCAGTACTGTGTCTCACAAAAGCTGAGTCTTTCAAAAGGCTGCTGAACTCTGGCTCATGGATTTACTTCGAGGTTAAAGTGGTGGTTAAACTAGGGCTGGGCAGATGTTGAGTTTTGTGGTTGTGTGAGGGCTACAGAAGGTGATTTTTACTTTTGAGTGAGACTTAGGTCTGTCAATACAATGTATATACCGTAGGATTGAGAGTGCTAGTTGGTAGTATGTGTGTTCAAGAGGAGTTGTGTGGCATTTTCTAAATGCAATTGTGTGTGTGTGTGTGTGCCCGGTCATTTGAAACCGTGGGCCTACCATCTGGCCCCCATGCATAGCACCTGGCATAAGATCATTTGCCACTGCACACTAGAGACTGTTGTTAGGCGACCAGCTGCAAAAAGCATTCATTAACTAAAACATGTCTCAAATGAATTTGAAAGGGAATTAAGTTATGAAGTAATCGCAGCTGACTTGATGCTATAGGCTACTATCTAGTCAATCTGTACAGCGACCCCATGTTAGACAGTTGAGAGCCAATAGCATATGCATTCATCGAGCATACAGTCTAACAGCTCATTTCGAGTGGTTTTAGATGTACCTCTGTTCAACTATGTATGATACATCAAGTGTGATTTTCAGCGAGGTGCACATAGGAGAGCTAATAACCAGGGTTGCCAATTTTCAGAAAAATATTCAGCCAAACTACATCTCAAAAACCACATAAAAGTTTTTAAAGTAGTTCAAGAAATCTGAACATTTGAAATAGGAGACGCTTTTTTTTTTCCCCCTCGGCCATTGCATGGAAAACATGTTCACATGTGGTGCGCACACATTTCTGGTGTATGGACATTGTCCACTCCATGATCTCCCTTCCCTTCCTTCTTGCAAGATATCTTACAATAGAAATGTTTCTGCATATCATCTGCAGTACAAAGTGTCCATTTTGCGTTTTTTTTTTTTTTGGAAAAAATTTATGAGACTTAAGTTCTCTCATATTTGCACTTTATTTATTAGCTCATCCGGCTGACAGGCAATGAGCTTATGCCATCATGTGTTGTCCGTCAGGCGTCGTCGACATTTCACGAAAATCGCTTCTTCTCTCTCAGTTCTTCACCAATTTTTATTCTTCTTGGCAGGAAGGTAGTTCTGCCTGGGGTGCATATAGCTTCGACCCAAATTTGCATAATTGCAATTAATAATGAAGATATTGAGTAATTAAGATATTGAGCAGTTTCTACACACATCGCTTCTTCTCCCTTAATTCTTCACAGATTTAGATTTTTTCTGGCATGAAGGTAGGGATACCTAGGGTGCATATAACTTCTACCCAGATTTGCTTAATTACAATTATTAATGAAGTTGTGGATTAATTAAGCCTTAATGAGCAGTTCAACAAAAATTGCTTCTTCTTGGTCAATTCCTCGCCATTTTGGATTCTTTCTGGCAAATAGGTAGGGATTGCTAGGGTGTATATAGCTTCTACATATACAGTGGTGCTTGAAGTTTGTGAACCCTTTAGAATTTTCTATATTTCTGCATAAATATGACCTAAAACAACATGAGATTTTCACACAAATCCTAAAAGTAGATAAAGAGAACCCAGTTAAACAAATGAGACAAAAATATTATACTTGGTCATTTATTTATTGAGGAAAATGATCCAATATTACATATCTGTGAGTGGAAAAAGTATGTGAACCTCTAGGATTAGCAGTTAATTTGAAGGTGAAATTAGAGTCAGGTGTTTTCAATCAACTGGATGACAATCAGGTGTGAGTGGGCACCCTGTTTTATTTAAAGAACAGGGATCTATCAAAGTCTGATCTTCACAACACATGTTTGTGGAAGTGTATCATGGCACAAACAAAGGAGATTTCTGAGGACCTCAGAAAAAGCGTTGTTGATGCTCATCAGGCTGGAAAAGGTTACAAAACCATCTCTAAAGAGTTTGGACTCCACCAATCCACAGTCAGACAGATTGTGTACAAATGGAGGAAATTCAAGACCATTGTTACCCTCCCCAGGAGTGGTCGACCAACAAAGATCACTCCAAGAGCAAGGCGTGTAATAGTCAGCGAGGTCAAAAAGGACCCCAGGGTAACTTCTAAGCAACTGAAGGCCTCTCTCACATTGGCTAATGTTAATGAGTCCACCATCAGGAGAACACTGAACAACAATGGTGTGCATGGCAAGGTTGCAAGGAGAAAGCCACTGCTCTCCAAAAAGAACATTGCTGCTTGTCTGCAGTTTGCTAAAGATCACATGGACAAGCCAGAAGGCTATTGGAAAAATGTTTTGTGGACGGATGAGACCAAAATAGAACTTTTTGGTTTAAATGAGAAGTGTTATGTTTGGGGAAAGGAAAACACTGCATTCCAGCATAAGAACCTTATCCCATCTGTGAAACATGGTGGTGGTAGTATCATGGTTTGGGCCTGTTTTGCTGCATCTGGGCCAGGACGCCTTGCCATCGTTGATGGAACAGTGAATTCTGAATCATGCCAGTGAATTCTAAAGGAAAATGTCAGGACATCTGTCCATGAACTGAATCTCAAGAGAAGGTGGGTCATGCAGCAAGACAACGACCCTAAGCACAAGTCGTTCTACCAAAGAATGGTTAAAGAAGAATAAAGTTAATGTTTTGGAATGGCCAAGTCAAAGTCCTGACCTTAATCCAATCGAAATGTTGTGGAAGGACCTGAAGCGAGCCGTTCATGTGAGGAAACCCACCAACATCCCAGAGTTGAAGCTGTTCTGTACAGAGGAATGGGCTAAAATTCCTCCAAGCCGGTGTGCAGGACTGATCAACAGTTACCGCAAACGTTTAGTTGCAGTTATCTGCTGCACCAGATACTGAAAGCAACGATTCACATACTTTTGCCACTCACAGATATGTAATATTGGATCATTTTCCTCAATAAATAAATGACCAAGTATCATATTTTTGTCTCATTTGTTTAACTGGGTTCTCTTTATCTACTTTTAGGACTTGTGTGAAAATCTGATGATGTTTTAGGTCATATTTATGCAGAAATATAGAAAATTCTAAAGGGTTCACAAACTTTCAAGCACCACTGTAGCTTGTATAGGCCTATAGTGTATATAGCTTGCAATATTTATTGCGCAAGGTGGCCCACTTTAGATCGTTTCTTCTGGACTAGATGGGTTCAGAGTGAGCTACAGACAACACATTAACAGTCTCGTTCAAATAACAGTTAATGTCTCAATTTTGAAATGCTAAATTACTGTACTCCAAATTTATAAATAATTTGTAAAAATGTGGTTTAATATCTCATTTACTGTTGTATGCATCATCTATATATATAAAAAAAGGAAACATGTCCATGTTTTCATTCCCCAGTGGTTTAGGAAATTCAGGGCCAGGCTGCCAATTTGCTGTCCTCAAATTCCTCACTGTGGCTTTAATCCTGCATCGAGTAGAGAATAATGATGATGAAATCCTGTCATAATACATCCAGGTAGCAGAGGTCAGACTTTACCAGAATAGAAACATTCCTGAGAGAATGATGAAATGTGTGTATTCATGTACTGTGTGTAAGAATGTCTGTTTGTTTTTATAACAATTAAAATATATGTATATATTTAATTATTTATTATCTATATCAATTGCCTATCTCTGTTATCTTTATCTTGACAGGGATTCATGATTTTATTTCATTTATTTACATTTTGGGAAACACAGACAGTCCCTTCGTGAAAATGGTGTTAAAAATGAGAAATCACAAATCAAAAACACACACACACACAGAGTGAATATAAAAAGTTTACACACCCTGGTTTTTGACCTATAACCTGTATAATTCAATTGAAAAGCAAACAAATCTGTTAGTGGGGAAAAACATAAAAAATAAAAAACGTACAATAAGCTGTTTGCATAAGTGTGCACACCCTTAAACTATTACTTTGTTGAAGCACCTTTTGATTTAATTACAGCATTCCGTCTTTTTAGGTAGGAGTCTATCAGCCTGCCACATTTGCCCACTCTTCCTTGCAAAAATGCTCTAATTCTGTCAGATTGCGAGGGCATCACTTGTGCACAGCCTTCTTCAGGTCACCCCACAGATTTTCAATTGGATTTAGGTCTGGGCTCTGGCTGGGCCGTTCCAAAACTTTTTTGGGGTCGTTGTCTTGCTGAAAGATGACATTCCTCTTCATCTTCACCTTTCTAGCAGACACCTGAAGGTTTTGGGCCAAAATGGACTGGTATTTAGAACTGTTCATAATTCTCTCCACCTTGACGAAAGCCCCTGTTCCAGCTGAAGAAAAACAACCCCAAAACATGATGCTGCCACCACCATGCTTCAATCAATCAATCAATCAAGTTTATTTGTACAGCGCTTTTAACAATAAACATTGTCGCAAAGCAGCTTTACAGAATTTGAACGACTTAAAACATGAGCTAATTTTATCCCTAATCTATCCCCAATGAGCAAGCCTGTGGCGACGGTGGCAAGGAAAAACTCCCTCAGACGACATGAGGAAGAAACCTCGAGAGGAACCAGACTCAAAAGGGAACCCATCCTCATTTGGGCAACAACAGACAACCTGACTATAATATTAACAGTTTTAACAGGTATAACCCTCAACTGTCCTCATGGGGCCGTCCTTCACAGGAGCGGGGCGATAAAACTCCGACCAGACACAGGGCACCAGGATGGATCAAGCAGGTCCGAGGGGCAGAAGAGGCCAGCATCTCAATCCCAGGATCAACATGTAACTCAGAGGGACAGATTGGGGGGGGGAAGAGAGAGAGAGAAAGAAAACACGTTGTTAGGTATGCCCTAAAAATGACAAGTATTAAATCTGTGTGGTAGGCTCGCAGAGACGAGAGTCTTTACATCAGGCATAACACACAATGGCATGTTAATATGGTAAAAAAATATATCATGACCTGCTCTGGCTGGATGCTTGATTGGGTGATTGGAGCACACTCCTCAGCAATGATGAGATGCAGATGGGACCCTTAGGCCTGGCCAAGACAATTCAGTTACATTTCACCGGGTCTGGGACATGCGACAGAATGTCTGACGGCCGATTCCCTGCAGGCTACGATAGCCAGTCGAGGTCCCCACCGTCTCCACCAAAAGATTTCCTGTTGACTCCATGTAACTCAGAGGGACAGATTTGGAGTGTGGGGGGGAGAGAAAGAAAACACAGGTGGTTAGGTATGCCCAATGTCACCTGAATAAGTAGGAACAGTATACATATTGCACCGAGTACAAGCAGGGACTCCGGCAACTAACTATGACAGCATAACTAAAAGGAGAGAGCCAGAAGGTAACACAGGCATGAGGGAGCCCCGGGACATAAAGCAGCAGCCACTACACCATCAACAAACTCGAGTGAGCAAGCGAGTGGGGACTGACAGCATCCATACATCCCAGTTTACCAAAACACTCTATGTCTGAGGACCCTCCAGACCTACTCCTTTACCTCATAAACACCATTAACAAAAGGCTTGACTAAACAGATATGTTTTCAGCCTAGACTTAAACGCTGAGACTGTGTCTGATTCCCGAACATTACTTGGAAGGCTGTTCCATAACAGTGGGGCTTTGTAAGAAAAGGCTCCGCCCCCTGATGTAGCCTTCACTATACGAGGTACCAGCAGATAGCCTGCACCTTTTGATCTAAGTAGGAGTGGCAGGTCATAGAGGAGCAGAAGTTCACTCAGGTACTGTGGTGCGAGACCATTTAGTGCTTTAAAGGTCAATAGTAGTATTTTATAATCAATACGAAATTTGATTGGGAGCCAATGCAGTGTGGATAAGACAGCTTCACCGTGGGTATGGTGTTCTTTTGTTGATATGCCAAACATACCATTTGGAATTGTGGGCAAAAAGTTCAACCTTGGTTTCATCAGAACATAACACATTTTCCCACATGCTTTTGGGAGAGTTGATGTATTTTTTTGCAAAATTTAGCCGGGCCTGGATGTTTTTCTTTGACCCTACCTCATAGTCCAGACATATGTGGCAGATCACAGAATCCAGGGACACATGTCTGCCCGGGGGCATTTTGAGTTATTGACAGATTCAGAAAGTACAGTTTCTAAGCTTTCCAATGATGCCTTCCATGTGGAGATCTGACAATATTTGAAGAATGTGTGGCCTTTTGAAAGTGTATACTTCTTAAAACAGGAAAGGGAGAAAATCGCCCTCAAAGTTTTCCATCTCAGCTACTCTGGGTGTAGGGCAGGCACATAATGGTGCTCATCTGCATGACATTAAGGAAAGCCCTACCCCCTACGAGCTAGCACGATACTACTTTCATGTAAACAAAGATCACCACGTCAATTTTCCTTCCATGCAAAGTATGCCCAACACAATTATGAAGTACAAAAATAAGTCCTAAAGTATACTTTAACGTTTTGTGGTTGAAAAATTACTCACACCGTAAGAAAGATAGATAGCACGATGATAACACAACTAACACAATGCTAGTTTCATGTAACCAAACCACAACACTCTCCGTTACATGCAAAAATAACCACACAGCCTTAGATTAATAAACTTACCCCATCAGAAAGAGAAACGTCGCCTTGCACACATCAATGCCTCCGATGGAATATGTAGTCCTAGAACACTTTCTTTTGGTTGCGTTTTTTTTGCTAGAAATGGTTATCTCCGATGTATAGCACGATGATAACACAACTAACACAACACTAGTTTCATGTAAAGCCTCGGTCACAACCGGCCGTACCGTGCTCCTACGGCCGGTCTACACGCAAAAAACTCAAGAAACACACGGAGAGCGCGCATGAAACACACGAGAGCGCGCATGTGAAAAGCACGAGAGCGCGCATGTGATGTGCTGATTTTCGAGCCGCAGACCGGCCGCAGAGGTTCTTTGTCATGTCAAACAAACTGTACAGGCGCTTACGTTTTTTTCAGGTTGCAAGACAAACTTACGGCCAACGTGCGTCTTTCTCCGTGAACAAAAAAAAAACCGCAGCGATTTGGGAAACGCCAAAAATCGCACGGCCAAAAAAATCGTACGTCCGGTTGTGACCTAGGCTTAACCAAACCACAACACTCTCCGTTACATGCAAAAATAACCACACAGCCTTAGATTAATAAACTTACCCCATCAGAAAGAGAAACGGCGCCTTGCACACACCAATGCCTCTGATGGAATGTAGTCCTAGAACGGCCCGTGTATCATCCGATCATTCAAGTATTCCATTCAATCTGGAAAACGAGGTTGCGTGTTTTTTTTGCTAGAAATGGTGATCTCCGATGTAAATACCGTGTGTCTGTTTGCTTCGGGGTGTTTCAGCTCCTCTGCGCTCTGTTTAGTAACTCATTCCATAGTGAAATCACATGCCTGTATGCAGCTAAGTAGCCACGCGCTCAGCCCGCATCATACAGCTGATTCGCGAAAAAAAACAACAAAAGACTTAAATCATCATGTGAATGGCCCATATGGTAATTTACCCACACACCCCAGCAGGCTACAGTCCTGACAAAAACGAGACAATTTGCAACAAAAAATGTATGCTTTTCCAACAAAACAATCTATTATCTGAAATACTGATTGCATTCTTCAAGATCTCAACTTGCACATGATGGAAAAAAACAAAAATCACAAATTTCTAAAAAAAAAAAAAAATGCTTCTTTTGCGATTATCTCGGATTCGTTTCGGCCGACATGCGTCCCTGGATTCGGTGAGGGGTCACATATGGAGAATACGGGAGATTGCTGTCACATGTAGTACACAACCAGTACTTGCCAGAAATTCTTGCAGCTCCTTCAGTGTTGCTGTAGACCTCTCGGCAGCCTCCCTGACCAGTTTTCGTCTCGTCTTTTCATCAATTTTGGAGGGACGTCCAGTTCTCGGTAATGTCACTGTTATCCCATATTTTCTCCACTTCTTGATGATGGTCTTCACTGTGCTCCATGGTATATCTAATGCCGTGGAAATGTTTTTGTCCCCTTCTCCTGACTGATGCCTTTCAACAGTGAGATCCCTTTGACGCTTTGTAAGCTCTCTGCGAACCCTGGCTTTTCCTGGAGGAGCAACTGAGTAAATATCTGAACTTTATTTGGGGTGAATCAGAGTCATTTTAATTGATGGCAGGTGTGAACCCAAAAAGACTGAATGCTGTAATTAAATCAAAAGGTGCTTCAACAAAGTATTAGTTTAAGGGTGTGCACACTTACGCAACCAGCTTATTGTACATTTTTTATTTATGTTTTCCCCCTAACAGATTTGTTTGTTTTTCAATTGAATTGTACAGGTTATAGGTCATATATTAAAGGTGGGAAAATTTTTGAAATTATTCATCATGATCTCATTATTTTACATCAGAAAAACCGATCATTTTTAACAGGGCGTGTACACTTTTTATATCCACTGTGTGTGTGTGATTTTATATAAAACAATTATTTGTTGAAGGTGAAGTGAATATTGGTGAATAATAACCAAGATGAAGTCGAGGTTATAATTCACTGAGGCGTATAATTGTTTTAGTATAAATACACAGGTGATTATCTTTTTTTTTTTAAAAAGTCTTATTAAAAAAATCATTTATTTCAAATTTCAAAAGTGGCATGTGAATGTAATAAAGGCATGGCACAGACTTGTCACTTATCTCCTGTATGCCGACTCACATAAAATACTTTGTTTTGAAATCGATAAAATAAATCACAATTCCACCTTACCTTTGAATAGTTTTAGACCAAACTTCATAGCATCTTTAGTGCTTTTAGGAACAGCATTTTCTTTCACAGTTTGTAATTCTTCCTCAGTTACAGTGATGAAGCCACTGGCTGCCATTTTGCTGAGTCGCTCGAGATGATTATAGAGAAATAGTCTGAATATCTCAACCGATCATCGTGCACGATTTTCTGTAATCACCTCTGTATTTATACTCTCGCTGTCTTTAAGTATATAAATCTACACTACCGTTCAAAAGTTTGGGGTCACTTTGAAATGTCCTTATTTTTGAAAGAAAAGCACTGTTCTTTTCAATGCAGATCACTTTAAACTAATCAGAAATCCACTCTATACATTGCTAATGTGCTAAATGACTATTCTAGCTGCAAATGTCTGGTTTTTGGTGCAATATCTCCATAGGTGTATAGAGGCCCATTTCCAGCAACTCTCACTCCAGTGTTCTAATGGTACAATGTGTTTGCTCATTGCCTCAGAAGGCTAATGGATGATTAGAAAACCCTTGTACAATCATGTTAGCACAGCTGAAAACAGTTGAGCTCTTTAGAGAAGCTATAAAACTGACCTTCCTTTGAGCAGATTGAGGCTACATCCACACGACAACGGCAACGAGATTTAAAAAAAAAATATCGCGTCCACATGGGCAACGGATCAGTAAAATATCAGGTCCATATGGCAACGCAACGCTTGCTGAAAACGATGCAATACACATGCCACACCTCCAGGTGCGCTGTAAGACGGTCCCATCGGAGACACCACAACAATAGAAGAAGTAAGGACGCATGTGTATAAACTATTATGTGCGAGACTTCATATTAGCCACAAAGTCAGAAAAATCTGTTCGTAAAATTACATTATAATGACCAAATACAATGAAAAGTATTTTTCCAGTCTCACCTGTGAAAGGTAATCCCATGTGATCTCGTTTGGACGGCAAACCTGTTGGTACAGTTAAACGCAGCACATGAATGAGGCATCTTTATTCTCCGCTTTGACCTATCCAATATGGCGGCGAGGATGACGTATGATTCTACGCGGAAGGCGGCGTCTTTAATGGTCCGGAATAAATTGAATGCTACACGTTAATGGATTAATTTGTTGTTCTACGCCCTTTTTGAGGAATGTATTGTAGGACTTAAACCAACATCTGAAGAGGTGAGATCGCATCTTTTTTTCCCTATTTTTGCTGGCGGGATTGACTCTGCCCTAAGGGCTATTCTCTCTCTCGCTCTCTCTCTCTCTCTCACTCTCTCTCTCTCTCTCTCTCACTTTGCACCATTACACAATAAATATTCACAGTGAAAATATTTTGTAAGCGCGCTTCATGAACCATGTTATAGGATTTGTTGACAACTCGCATCGAGTTCGTTACACTTCTACCCGGCGTGAAGCACATGTGGTTGTGACGTCATCGTAAACAAATCCGTTCTACTCATCCAGACGACTTCGCAACGGCGCCATTGCCAGATCTTTCCACTCTGGAACCCGTTCTCAAAAGATTTCGTTTTGGGGCACCCAAAACGCCGGTGCCGTGTGGACGCCAGGCCGAAACGATTAACAATTTTATCAGATTCACCTGAATCCGTTGCCGTGTGGACAGGGCCTCAGTTTCTGGAGCATCACATTTGTGGGGTCGATTAAATGCTCAAAATGGCCAGAAAAAGGTCTTGACTATATTTTCTATTCATTTTACAACTTATGGTGGTAAATAAAAGTGTGACTTTTCATGGAAAACACAAAATTGTCTGGGTGACCCCAAACTTTTGAACGGTAGTGTATAAGTGTACATTAGTAGTCATCCACAAATGGGTCCATAAATAAATGTTTAAAATGGTTCAGTCTCATAAGAGCTTTCACTTTACGGCTTCTTTGAAGTTGATACTAGGTTTATAAAGCTCTGGCCACTCAAGTTCAGGATGAGCTCAGACTAGTATACTGTATGTTGCATGATTTAGGTTTAGGGAAATTAATCTGTGTCAGACTGATGATCCCTGCATTAAACAAATCTAAATCAACCATTTAATTCTGCCCCAGAGGACAATTTTTCAGTCTGTTGTGTTTGGACCCCTGTCTGTGACACCCTGATGTTTGTAAGAACATCATTCTAAAAGTGCTGTCCTGTCTCCCACAGAGCTTTGCATTGCCGTAAGCGTTCCTCTTTCCAGTGCTTGCCTCTCACATGATATTGCCTCTAAAACCAGACCTACATTGTATGACTTAAGGCCTTTTTGAAAATCCAATCTGGTCATCACAATCTATCTTAAAATCAAGCTAAATTTGATCTCTCCAGGCCACAGTAAATTACAAGGATTGTGAGTGGGGTAGTGATGCCCCAGTAATTACATAACAATTAGCCAGTTAGTTAATTATACGCATCTTCCATAACCCGGTACAGAACAGGACGGAACAGTACCGTCATGTATTTTAATGTAGTGTCACATATTTTCTTATATTTGCTTTCCGGGTTTTTATACGCTGTTCCATCCCATGTATAACAAGTAGGGTGGTCCCAAAATTTTTTTTTTTTAGGATTTTGTTACGACCACCTTACCTTTTTTTTTTACATTGCCTAAAAGAAGTTATTGTGCGAAATTTGGTTAAGATTGAACAATGTTTAGAGGTGCCACAAAGCCATTAAAGTTTTCACTCAAGACACAATATAAAATAATGTGGCTTATTAACTGTTTCATATTAATACAAACAATACAGTAATCAGGGATGAGAATTTTCCGCCGATTGGCGGATTTCCGACTTTTTCAGACCAAAATGATCGTTTTTGAGATCGATGTAAATCCATTGAGAAATTTTTTTTGGGGGGGGGGATGATTAACGATCTGTGGTCACCTTATAACGCAGACATCCCAAGTCTCCTGGAAGTTCCGGGAGTCTCCTGCATATTGATAGAAGCGAGCAAGAGCGTGCGCGCGCAACATTAAGGTCTGCATCACGCATCTTAGAATGTGCGTGCGCGAGAGGGTGCGCGAGGGAGACTGTGTGCAGTGTTGCCAGATACTGCTGATGTTTTCCAGCCTAAAATATGTTCAAAACCCACCAAAATGCACTTAAAACCACCCAATCTGGCAACACTGCCTGTGTGCCTGTTCATGTAGCGCATGCCAAACAAAGAGCATCTTGATTGGGTTACTCAGCAAAATAAGCCAACCAGCTTTCAGTGTGGGCGGGCTTTTATCTCTTTTCTCGAGGACTGGAGTTTTCAGTTGATGAAATTTTAAGTATGATACCGCGTATAACTCTCCTACTTATTGCTCATTTCATAGGGGGACGGAATTGCTGGCATGTGCCGCGCAGGAGCGTCTGCCCAAACTGTAGGCCGAGATGAACTTATAGTTTTTGATTTAAAAAAATTTTTCCAATTTGTAATGCCCATTGTACCGTACATGCCTGTTCTTTCATTCAAAATCACCATCTCGATCTTCAAATTGACCTTATGGTATATGCATTACATTACACAACATCCTGTCCAGATAAAACCTAGTTAGTCCACACAACAGTTGAAAGGGAAGTGATAAGTGATGTTGAATGTTGCCTGCTTAATATGCAAGAGCTCCTGCGACCATGATAACGTCAGAAGAAAGCTTAAGAGAATTATATGATAGAACTTTTTTCTGGTTTGCACTTCATTTTAAAGGATTAGAGTATTCAAAGACATCTCATCTCATCTCATCTCATTATCTCTAGCCGCTTTATCCTTCTACAGGGTCGCAGGCAAGCTGGAGCCTATCCCAGCTGACTACGGGCGAAAGGCGGGGTACACCCTGGACAAGTCGCCAGGTCATCACAGGGCTGACACATAGACACAGACAACCATTCACACTCACATTCACACCTATGGTCAATTTAGAGTCACCAGTTAACCTAACCTGCATGTCTTTGGACTGTGGGGGAAACCGGAGCACCCGGAGGAAACCCACGCGGACACGGGGAGAACATGCAAACTCCACACAGAAAGGCCCTCACCGGCCACGGGGCTCGAACCCGGGACCTTCTTGCTGTGAGGCGACAGCGCTAACCACTACACCACCGTGCTGCCCTATTCAAAGACATGAATAGCAAAAATGCAGAAATATAATACTGTAGAGCTCGTTTATATTAAAAGGTGCATTGATTTTTTTTTGAAATCATCAAATGTGAATTGATTAAAAACAAGTCTCTTGTACCATATTAATCATTTTCACCTGGGAGTCCACCAAGAAGGGGAATTTATTTCCAAATTGCAAATTTTTGCTGATAAAATTAATGGTTTTGGGGTAAAAAAAAAAAAAAAAGCCAAAAATCATTAGCCCCATGGGCCCCACCCCGGTTTTTTCAGACTTTTAAAATATTTTTCATTCTCATCCCTGAGTAATATAACTTCCTGTGTTCAAAGTAACAATAGCTATTACTTGTCTGTGATTTTCTAAACCCTTCGGTATTATGGGATCTTGTGGAGATAAAAGAACACACTAAGGACTTCCCTAGCAGAAGGAAGCTTTCTCCCAGACAGTTCCTTGGAAGTGGAACCAATTAACCAAACATAATTGTCCTTTCTGGTGTTGTGCTTTGCACCACCGGTACTACTTGTATTACTGTTGCTAGCCATCTGAAAAACATAGAAAGAAAAACCTTCACAACTTCATCAGCATATTACGATCAGTGCTCATTGTTTAAGAACCCCTTAGTGCATGAAAGTTAACCTTCTATCAGTCTATAAATTCTTCCTGCCTCTTCTTTTTCATAGAAGTGGCATATTCCCTCTAGAACTGTGACTTTTTGGGGGTTTGAGATCTTCTGTGCAACAGTCTACGCACCAACTAATGTTAATGGCTTAACCCGATTTGCAACCTCGTGTGGCACCTCTAAATATTAACCAATTTTTCTGAAATTTTGCTTGTTGCCTTCTTTTAGCCTATGTAAAAAAATGGTAGGGTGGTCGGAATGTTTTGGTAAAAAAAAATTTTTCCCATACATTTCGGGAGCACCCTGATAACAAGTGTTCCGTCCCACAATACCATTTTTGTGACATTTATTTACATAATGGATAATTTTACCTTTTTTTTCCAGTTTCACAGAGACATCCGTCATGTCCACCATTTTATTAATCGGTACTTACATTAGTCATCCCGCCTTTATAGATGAACCCGTCCCGTCACGTACGATAAAGTTAGAAGAAAAACAGAATATATTGTTTAGTTGGGGCAGCATGGTGGTGTAGTGGTTAGCACTGTTGCCTCACAGCAAGAAGGTCCTGGGTTCGAGCCCAGCGGCTGACAGGGGCCTTTCTGTGTGGAGTTTGCATGCTGTCTGCGTGGGTTTCTTCCGGGTGCTCCGGTTTCCCCCACAGTCCAAAGACATGCAGGTTAGGTTAACTGGTGACTCTAAATTGACCGTAGGTGTGAATGTGAGTGTGAATGGTTGTCTGTGTCTATGTGTCAGCCCTGTGATGACCTGGCGACTTGTCCAGGGTGTACCCCGCCTTTCGCCCGTAGTCAGCTGGGATAGACTCCAGCTTACCTGCGACCCTGTAGAACAGGATAAAGCGGCTACAGATAATGGATGGATGGATTTAGTTGTTTTATTGTCAAAACATATAACTTAACTACTATTTATTAATCTATTTTACAATTTCTTGCCTCTTCCCCTACCTCTACCTTTTCGTTTCTTCAGCTGACATTGTATACATTTCAAGTTCTTATCTTTTTTGATCTGTGCTTCTGTTTTATGACCCACGTTTTCACAATCAGCGTGAAACCACATTTTATTCAAGATTGTGCTCGTTCCGCCACACGGGATTTCTTTGTGACATCACGCCGAAGTATATTCCGCAATTGGAGTTTCAAGCTTTTAGAGTTCTGGGCTTTGAGATCAATTTTGATTGAAAATATCATGAATATAATGTTAATACAATGTGATGGGATATAATAATACTGGATAATCAAAGAATACATGACAGTGATATGTGTGAGTACAAGATGTTAAGTATGAAACCCCTGAATATTTAGAAAACGTAACGTTATTGTAATGTACCGTCCCGTTCCGGTTCATACTTTCCGTAGACACCTAATTATAAGCTTAGCAGTGAAGTTATTTGTTTATCTTATCAGTCCCATGGTTGTAGCTTCGCTACATATTTATTCATATTTAAGTTAGATTTTGAACATACAAGCACTACTGTACATTTTTTTTATTTTCTTGAACATAGCAACAGACGGACTACAGTAAGAAACTGTGTACTTACAAATATGCCTACAGTACCAGTCAAAAGTTTGGACACCTTCTAATTAAACTTTTTTTTTCTTTATTTTTATTAATTAAAAGCTACTGCATGTGTTAAAGCAGACCTGGGCATTTTACGGCCCGCGGGCCGCATCCGGCCCTTTGGTTCATTCTGACCGGCCCGCGTAAGGTTAATTAGAAATTACAAAATAAACGTATTTTCTAATTTTACCTCATGCATGGACTGAATGTGCATTGCTTTTGTTGAACACAACTTCAAAATAAAAACGCAATGCGCGCGACATGAACATGACATGAAATCCCACGAATCCTAATCCCGCGATAACTACTTCCGTAATTTGTCCAGACCAACCACAAACTTGTACGTCATCCTTCAAACGGTCCAGCCAATCACACAGTGTGACGTCACCAGCAGGCGCCGGAGCCCGAGCCAATCTGTAGATCTGATTCCTACACCGAATCGACTGATGATCATCTGTCAGCTGTGCTTCGCATCTCCACCTCAGACATTCAACCTGACTCTGATGCACTCGTTAAAGACCAACAGAGACTAGATTTCTCTCACTGAACAAATAAAAAACTGAAAAACACCAAATGAGGTGATTAGACTACAAATGTGGGCATCATTATTATAATATGATGTATCTTGTTTGATATTTGGAGTAGAAAGACAATATTGTGATGTCTTTATTGTGTTTTGGGGTGAATGTGACTGAAAAAAAATGGTACAAACGTTCACATTTTGTTAACCATTGTTTTGGGAAATTTGATTGAATAAATTACATTTTTTGTAAGGCAAGCTCGTTTTTTCCATACTCTTACCAGTCTTAGCAGCTTGTAAAAACAATGTTATTTATTGCTTTATATAAAGAAATACAATTAATATTCTGCAGAATTTAGTTCAGCCTTTTGGTCCGGCCCGCCACAAAATTTTCTGTTTCTCATGTGGCCCCATGGAAAAAATAATTGCCCACCCCTGTCTTAAAGTAATGATGGATGTCATTTCGCTTTACTTAGTTGAGCAGTTTTTGACATAATATGGATTACTGGGCAATTCCATGTAAATGTCAACCTCACCATGCAAAAATAAAGCAACATGTAATACATCAAAACCACTCCAAGAGATCTCACCTAGGCCTGTATTTTACAGATGTGAATAAGTTGAAGCAATTTGTAACCAACCTAATATGTCACTGTCAGTCTTTCTTTCTTATAATGTAAACCCCAAGCTAAAATCAACTTTGATCATGTACAATTCTATATTATTGCCACAAGCCACAGAAATGTATGCTAAAATCCACAAAACAGCAAAACAATAGCCATCCTAAATATTATTTAAGAGCTTTGATAGTTTTAGCTGATATTTAGAGAGTTTTTCAAAGGGTTATGGTGGTTAAATTGCTGATTTTCTAAACATATGCCATGTCTATTTCAGACGCGTCACATCCATAACGGAATTTCGTCACATCCATAACGCTGACTTTTCCTTCCGAAACTCTGCATGAAATACAAAATATTTTAAACAAAGATTTTTTTAATATTCACCTTGGTCCCCTCTATCAAATGGATATCTCCATTTCGACATTAGGTTTACAATTTCACAGAGTTTGATAAAAATGTACAGTCACCCAAGAAAAGTGATACTTTTTCTGTCACATCCATAACGCATCTTTTATTGGCGTTTTCTGGCATGCCCTAGATGTACTATGGGAATTGCTCTTGTTCTATCACTTCTCCAGTATGGTACAGCCTTAAAATATGCAACACCTGTTTAAATACTGGGAGACAATAAAACATGCACTGGGTCATTTGTTGCCATTTTGAGTTCAAGTGTCACGTCCATAACGCTGGAATTGCTCTACTACAGTTGTGGAACAGGGCTATTTACTGTATTTTTATTATTTACTGTTTGATCTCAAGCATATTAAGAAAGCAAGAAATTTCACTAATTAACTTTTGACAACGCACATCTGTTCATTGGAAAAAAAAAAATCCATACAAGTTCCGAATGTTATTTCATAGCTTTGATGTCTTCAGTATTGTTCTACAATGTAGAAAATAGTCAAAATACAGAAAGACCTATGAAGGAGTAGGTGTGGCCAAACTTTTGATTGGTACTGTATATGGTAGGTGAACCTAATAATAGGGGGGTGTTAGACCAAAAAAATTTTTCTACCCCCTCCAAAATATGGAGATGATCCATCTAAGTATGGAAATACCAATATTTGGCCAACTGAAAAATGCTAACCCCCCTGTACGTATCCTCTGAAGATAATAACCCTTCCAAATGTTGGAAGCATCCCAGAAGGGAACTCAGCCTGCTCTATGTACTCTACTACACCTAGTATCTTCTTAGCTTTTGACCGTGTTGCAACAGAAGCCATTATTTACCTGCAAGAATACAAATAATGACTATTTAATACATTGGGAGATATAATTCAGATATGTATTATTTGTGCATACTGGTTCTTAAAACTAAATTAGTAACCTTAAGTAATGATCCTTTGTGCTTAAAAATAGTTCATATTTGAGGTATTACTGAAGAGTGTGACATTCATCAATAACTTTAAAACTTGCTGAAAAAGAGCAGAATTACCATATGTTTAATTTACTTGAATGTAAGGTTACTTACCGGTACCACTAAGCTTATTACCTTAAAATAATGATCATCTGCACTGAAAATGTTGTAGTCGTACCTAGTGGCATACCTGAAGAGGTTCGCATTCATCGATAACTTTAAAACACATTTAAAAAAGCAGCATTCTAATATCAAACAGCACTGTAATGTATTTTGTCATATTGTAAGAATGGAAACTTTCAGAGGGTATGTACAGGGGGGTTAGCAAGGTTCAATTTAATAAAATTTGACATTTGTGTCAGATAACGGAATCCAGGGACACATGTCGGCCCGGGGGCATTTTGAGTTATTGACAGATTCAGAAAGTACAGTTTCTAAGCTTTCCAATGATGCCTTCCATATGGAGATCTGACAATATTTGAAGAATGTATGGCCTTTTGAAAGTGTATACTTCTTAAAACAGAAAAGGGAGAAAATCGCCCTCAAAGTTTTCCATCTCAGCTACTCTGGGTGTAGGGCGGGCACATAATGCTGCTCATTTGCATGACATTAAGGAAAGCCCTACCCCCTACGAGCTAGCACGATGCTACTTTCATGTAAACAAAGATCACCACATCAATTTTCCTTCCATGCAAAGTATGCCCAAAACAATTATGAAGTACAAAAATAAGTCCTAAAGTATACTTTAACGTTTTGTGGTTGAAAAATTACTCACACCGTAAGAAAGATAGATAGCACGATGATAACACAACTAACACAATGCTAGTTTCATGTAACCAAACCACAACACTCTCCGTTACATGCAAAAATAACCACACAGCCTTAGATTAATAAACTTACCCCATCAGAAAGAGAAACGTCGCCTTGCACACATCAATGCCTCCGATGGAATATGTAGTCCTAGAACACTTTCTTTTGGTTGCGTTTTTTTTGCTAGAAATGGTTATCTCCGATGTAAATACCGTGCGTCTGTTTGCTTTGCGGTGTTTCAGCTCCTCTGCGCTCTGTTTAGTTTGCTCATTCCATAGTGAAATTACACGCCTGTATGCAGCTAAGTAGCCACGAGCTCAGCTCGTATCATACAGCTGATTGGGGAAAAAAAAAAAAGACTTAAATCATCATGTGAATGGCCCATATGGTAATTTACCCACACCCCCCAGCAGGCTACAGTCCTGACAAAAACGAGACAATTTGCAACAAAAAATATATGCTTTTCCAACAAAACAATCTATTATCTGAAATACTGATTGCATTCTTCAAGATCTCAACTTGCACATTATGGAAAAAAACAAAAATCACAAATTTCGAAAAAAAATGCTTCTTTTGCGATTATCTCGGATTCGTTTTGGCCGACATGCGTCCCTGGATTCGGAGAGGTGTCACATTTTCCCACATAGATGGACCATCTCCATATTTCTAGGGGGGTAAAACATGGAAAAGTCAAAATTCTTAAAATAACAAACCCCCCCCCCCCCCCCCCCCACACACACACACACACACACTAATAATTTGGTCATCGTTACCCCTTTTTGACCAACAGGGAATGTGTTCCGTTCTTGTACATTCATCACATTTTGAACCATTCAGAGCAGTTCGACCAAAAATAAATCGGTAGATAGATAAGATAGATCACTTTATTTAATTTCGATATGTACAGTGAGCTGAAGACTCGTAATGAATACATTCAAACCTTTATATAAAATCTAATTAAAACATGAAAACATGTTCGGAACATGAAAAGTTGCTTCCCAGCTGGAAATAAAATATACCTGACTATTCCAGCATGGACCATGATGACATCAGTAGGCATGTCATTAGTTTGGAGAGGAAGCAGAGTGCAGCAATGGAGAACGCGACGGAAAAGGATATATCTTCAGAAAAAAATGGACTGGAAAACAAAGATCTGCAATAACAGAACAAAAGCTCGCAGGTCATCAGTGCGCACTGCCATCTTGCTACTACAGTTGTGTCATTGTGTAATGCTCTCCGTTCATGACGCATACTTGATTACAACAGCTCCACTCAAAACTGGTAAAAATGTGGGTGGGTTCACTAGTTGGAATGAACATTCAAAGAATCCTGAATGGAACCAGTTCAAGAACCCATTCCCTGTTGGTCAAAAAGGGGTATGAGTGTAATTGTTTACATAGGGCCATATTTAGAGTTGGTTCAAAAGTAATGTCAGTATTTATGTAAGTCAAGTTCCTAATATGTGACCCCTCACCGAATCCAGGGACGCATGTCGGCCGAAACGAATCCGAGATAATCGCAAAAGAAGCATTTTTTTTTCGAAATTTGTGATTTTTGTTTTTTTCCATCATGTGCAAGTTGAGATCTTGAAGAATGCAATCAGTATTTCAGATAATAGATTGTTTTGTTGGAAAAGCATATATTTTTTGTTGCAAATTGTCTCGTTTTTGTCAGGACTGTAGCCTGCTGGGGGGTGTGGGTAAATTACCATATGGGCCATTCACATGATGATTTAAGCCTTTTTTTTTTTTTTTTTTCGCGAATCAGCTGTATGATGCGGGCTGAGCGCATGGCTACTTAACCTGCATACAGGCATGTGATTTCACTATGGAATGAGTTACTAAACAGAGCGCAGAGGAGCTGAAACACCGCGAAGCAAACAGACACTCGGTATTTACATCGGAGATCACCATTTCTAGCAAAAAAACCGCAACCTCGTTTTCCAGATTGAATGGAATACTTGAATGATCGGATGATACACGGACCGTTCTAGGATTACATTCCATCGGAGGCGTTGGTGTGTGCAAGGCGCCGTTTCTCTTTCTGATGGGGTAAGTTTATTAATCTAAGGCTGTGTGGTTATTTTTGCATGTAAGTTTGTCTTGCAACCTGAAAAAACCGTAAGCGCCCGTAGAGTTTGTTTGACATGACAAAGAACCTCTGCGGCCGGTCTGCGGCTCGAAAATCAGCGCATCACACGCGCGCTCTTGTGCGTTTCATGCGCGCTCTCCGTGCGTTTCTTGCGTTTTTTGCGTGTAGACCGGCCGTAGGAGCACGGTATGGCCGGTTGTGACCGAGGCTTTACATGAAACTAGCATTGTGTTAGTTGTGTCATCATCGTGCTATCTTTCTTTCTTACGGTGTGAGTAATTTTTCAACCACAAAATGTTAAAGTATACTTTAGGACTTATTTTTGTACTTCATAATTGTGTTGGGCATACTTTGCATGGAAGGAAAATTGACGTGGTGATCTTTTGCCGCTTTTCCACTACAAACGCGGCTGAGTCGGGCTGAGCCGTGCCGTGCTGAGTTGGGCTGAGTCGAGCTGAGTGGGGCTGTTGGAGTTGCATTTCGACTACAACCGCGCTGAACCGTGCTGGCTGGAAGTGGGTGGACACATTGGGTGGAGTTAGCGAAAGTGGGTGGACGTCACGTGATGTCGTTAAGCGGCGCAAACAGTGACATCAGTGAGCTTTTAAGCGGTAGTCTCACGACCCGGATAGTAAACAATAAACATGGAGGACATGGAGTCGTTAGTGTTGCTGGTCTTGGTGCTGTGGCTTGTTGTCACCGACAACGCCAACAGATACTGGCAAGAGCGTATAGATGAGGCGAGGCGCATAAGGCTTCAGAAATTCTCGTAATTCTTCTTCTTCCGGGTTTACGGTGTTTACAGATCCCAGCGTGCTCGCGGGGCGTGTGTGGGCGTGTGAGGACACTCCTCCTCACCAATCAGTGCACAGGGGAGTGTCTGCTCACGCCCCCAGCCTCACTCAGCTCGGTTTGGCTCGCTTCAGCCCCACTCCAAAACCGTGCGAGTTTTGGGTGCTAAGCAGGGCTGAAGCGAGCGGAGTCGTGCTGTTCTTAGATAGTCGAAACGCGAGCCGTGTCGGGCTGAAGCGAGCTGAAAAAGGGTAGTGGAAAAGGGCCATTAGTTTACATGAAAGTAGCATCGTGCTAGCTCGTAGGGGGTAGGGCTTTCCTTAATGTCATGCAAGTGAGCACCATTATGTGCCCGCCCTACACCCAGAGTAGCTGAGATGGAAAACTTTGAGGGCGATTTTCTCCCTTTTCTGTTTTAAGAAGTATACACTTTCAAAAGGCCACACATTCTTCAAATATTGTCAGATCTCCACGTGGAGGGCATCATTGGAAAGCTTAGAAACTGTACTTTCTGAATCTGTCAGTAACTCAAAATGCCCCCGGGCCGACATGTGTCCCTGGATTCTGTGATCTGCCACATATTCAGAACCAAGTTATGCAGGCACTTAAGTCAGAAGAGTAAGCATCTTTGCAACCTTCTATGCCTCCTCCATTAATGAACTTGCCTTTAAACCCCCCAAAAATTGGGGGATAGAAAATGTGGACTAAAATAATCAGGTTGTGTGTGTGCACAGGGTGGGGTTTGCGCTGATAACTTTAATACAGTTCCATATGAAAGCAAGAGGCAAGTGAAAAATAATTTAAAAAAATACAGATACATTTATATATGAATGAGAAGGTGCCATTTAATAAACATCTTATGTATTGCTGCATGAATAGTCTTTGTAAGCTAATCCTGCCAACGGGCAATGAGCTTATGCCATCATGTGTTGTCAGTTGTCCATCTGGCGTCCATCAGGCGTCATCCACATTTCAGGAAAATCGCTTCTTCTCTCTCAATTCTTCACCGACTTTTATTCTTTTTGGCAGGAAGGTAGTTCTGCCTGGGGTGCATATAGCTTCTACCCAAAGTTGCATAATTGCAAGAAATAATGAAGATATGGAGTAATTAAGCCCTAACGAGCAGTTTCCACACAAATCGCTTCTTCTCCCTCAGTTCTTCACCGATTTTGATTCTTTCTGGCATGAAGGTAGGGATACCTAGTGTGCATATAACTTCTACCCAGATTTGCTTAATTATAATTATTAATGAAGTTATGGACTAATTAAGCCTTAATGAGCAGTTCAACAAAAATCGCTTCTTCTCGGGAATTCCTCACCATTTTGGATTCTTTCTGGCAAATAGGTAGGGATTCTTCGGGTGTGTATATAGCTTATATATAGCTTGCAACATTTATTGCGCAAGGTAGCTCACTTTAGATTGTTCCTTCTGGATTAGACAGGGCCAGAGTGAGGTACGCCATCATTGACGGTCTCATTGTGATTATCACATTAATCACTGCAAATTTGGTTCATATGAACAGTATGGTGGGTTTTTTTTTTAAACAGTTAAGTGTGCACTGCCTGGTGTATCCATGTGTTGCTGAAACTAGATCATGAAGCCATAATATTGTACGCGCCAGAATGTAGACTGTTTTTTATAACGTTTTTCGTTTGCTGTTTTAAGCAGTTGAATTTGTTTTTTGGGTGTTTTTTTTTTCTTTTTTCAGTGAATAAGCTGAGTAAGCAATCATCTACTACTCTTATAGCTCACTATAAGTACATGTAGTTCATATATTTTATTCACAAACAGTTTGGTCTTTGAGATAAGTAATGTCTGATTTGCATTGTCTCTTCCAATGTTCTTTTGTAGATTGATTGATTGATTGATTGATTGATTGTGTTATATTTATGTCTTTTACATCATATTGTGTCTATCACTTGAGATAATCCAGTCAGACAGAGAAGCCAGACTTTGGGAGCTTGTTTTTATAAGAGCACAGGTTGACAGATCAGAAACCTGAGATAAGCAGAAAGGTCCAAACTTGACGTCTTACATCCA
This sequence comes from Neoarius graeffei, assembly GCF_027579695.1. Taxonomy (NCBI): domain Eukaryota; kingdom Metazoa; phylum Chordata; class Actinopteri; order Siluriformes; family Ariidae; genus Neoarius; species Neoarius graeffei. Next base: position 45,614,717 of record NC_083571.1, on the reverse strand, counting down.
ACACGTTCAAGCTTTTTCACCATGGCACCCACTTCCCAGGTTTTTTTTTTTTGAGAACTTTGAGAACTCAGCTGAAGATTTTAAATAGATTTTATTCCACATTAATACACTCGGGCGGCACGGTGGTGTAGTGGTTAGCGCTGTCGCCTCACAGCAAGTAGGTCCGGGTTCGAGCCCCGTGGCTGGCGAAGGCCTTTCTGTGCGGAGTTTGCATGTTCTCCCCGTGTCCGCGTGGGTTTCCTCCGGGTGCTCCGGTTTCCCCCACAGTCCAAAGACATGCAGGTTAGGTTAACTGGTGACTCTAAATTGACCGTAGGTGTGAATGTGAGTGTGAATGGTTGTCTGTGTCTATGTGTCAGCCCTGTGATGACCTGGCGACTTGTCCAGGGTGTACCCCGCCTTTCGCCCGTAGTCAGCTGGGATAGGCTTCAGCTTGCCTGCGACCCTGTAGAACAGGATAAAGCGGCTAGAGATAATGAGATGAGATGAGATTAATACACTCAAAACATTTTCCATTTACCTTGATAGAAGACGAGAGAGGGAGCCACATCAATGCATCCTTTTAAGTGGGAGAATCTGTGGAGACAAGCGCACAGGCCAAAAGATTACTGATGTGAGATAGGAAAAGGGGCAGGACTACCAGTCATTTCAGATTGATATGTTGATAAGCTCATTTTCCATTTCTATTCTGAAGAAAAAATTGACTCCACTTTTTGTGTATTATTGAGTGATGGCTCATTCTAGCTTACTGCATTATTAGAATGGAGAGTCTGTATGCAAAATGTCATTTACATAGGTATTATTTTTTGATATCATCCAGCTCAATCAGTGATGATCATATACTGGTTTGTTTTGCACAGTCTGTATTAAAGCACTTAACGGTCTAACTAACTTCTTATGCCTTATTACTTTAAATTTGCCACCACTTTTTAGCCTTGTCAGTTAGGTTTCCTGGCATCCAAAACATGGGATTGGGCAGGACTTGAGAGCTTGTTCTTACCTGGATCACCTTTCCACATGTTTTATCACCACGAAAGCCTCAGAGCCAGCCTGCTAAGCCAGGACAGAAATATTCTCGATGAAGTTTTCTTCAATTCTAAAGTGACATTTCAGTAATTTGCATGACTCCATGCTCCTGGGCAGCTGTATGTAGGTCAGTGATGCAGCTTGGACCAGTGTGTGTAGGAGTGTGTGAGAGAGACAGATTTGCATGCATTCTGTATCTATCAGAGTTACTAACTTCCAAACATCATGAGGCCATATAACATTAAAGCAAAATAAACACATATACAGTAATCATGCGTTCTTTACTGTCAATATTCAAATAATTTAATATTTTGAGCCTTAGTGTTCTTGTTCTTCTGCTGTGTTGGATTTTTTTTTTTTTACTCTAATTTGTCTCAATGTCATCTTATCTTTTCTTCAAATCTAATAATCTGGAAAGCGATTGTGTGTGTGATGTGCTTTACGTAACCTTGGCTTCCTTCCTGACTTCTGGCTCATTTGGGGCCAAATCCTGTCAGCACCTTGTCGCTTCACTGTAAGGGATGTAGGTTGCCTAAACCAGCAGAAACACATCCTGAAATAACAGATTATGCATTTTGTAGATTTTGTATTTTGAGAGGTGGGATTTTGATTTTTGGGTTGGTTGGTTTTCAACTTGGGGTGTTACCAGTTTCTTTGTTTAAGAAAAAAGTGTGAAAAAATACCTGCAGTTCCCTTTGTACACTCCATCTAAAAGGCTTGCTTATTTTGCTTTCCAGATCCAACCCTCATTGGATAACAGACAAAACATACAGTTTATTGAGTCTGTGAACCAGTGGCTACTTCAGAAACATTACTAACCTGCTTCTAGCACAAATGTTAGTCAGCCTAGATAGCGTATTGAAAAATGTGAAGATTTCATTTGCACATTTATTGCTGCGAGTATCAGGGTGGCCGAGCGCTTAAAAGGATAGTTCGGGATTTTTGACATGAATGTATGGCATCCCCATCAATAGTGTCGTGCAAACACACTGACTTACCCCTGACAGCATCCTGTGAGTCCAGTTTTGGTCCAGACGAAAGTAGTCCGGCGAGTTTGTTGGGGTCACGAAAGTAAAACGTTTTTCGTCTCAAAACAGTACGTGTTCAAAAGAGTGATATATTTGCATCACAAAACCGTTGCCAAATAAAAAGTCAGACCTCGAAATCGCTTGGCACTATTTTCTCTCCCTTCTTATCACTGCGCGCTGCCGCCAGGTGACAGCCACGGCTGTTTCATTCATTGTTTTAGTGATGGGAATTTCGGCTCTTTTTCGGGAGCCGGCTCTTTTGGCTCTTCTTACTATAAGGAGCCGGCTCTTTCGGCTCCCAAACAGCTCCTGAGATTTTATTTTTGATTTAATTGCTGCGATTAACTAGTTAATTAATTACATTATTATTTATATTTTATCAATCGGATGTTTTCCATTTTATTTTTTAGTTTTTGTAGCCATTGTAAAGCTTTGTAAAGTATAGCAGTGTAACAATTTTCTAGCTATAGAAATAAAACTTACTTACCAATTAATAAATTATTTTCTCACAAACATAATGCAAAACTGTGTTATATTACCAATATAAAATACACAGAAGACATCAACTGTTTATCCTTTATGGCTTTATTTCACACTCGACCTTGAACAAAATGCCACAAAATAAATTATGAAGTATAAATCAGGCCTAAGAAACTATGAAGCAAAGTTGGAAATTATTTTAACAAACACAGAACAATGTGCAACAAAATATGTGGCACCTTGAGCGCGTGTAAAAAGAGAAAAAAGTGCCGCACTCTGCTCCACCAGTAATGAGAAGCCGCTGGAACAGCAAATATGCTCCTGTTATAATGACTGCTGTCTCGTTGTATACCGCAGATTAATCTGGCCATGCCAAGACGGTTGCCAACCGAACCTGTCAATTTATGAGCGACAATTTATATCATGAGCTTTAGGAATTCACGGCAACAAAACAATGATCATGGTTGTCAAATAGACAATCATCCTTCAGCTGAGCTGAACTCTCTCTCTCTCTCTCTCTCTCTCTCTGAGGCACCTAAGGACAAAAAACTAATTCGGCTCCCCAACTCGGCTCCCACCGAAGAGCCGGCTCCCGTCGTTCACTTCAAAGAGCCGGCTCTTTGAACCGGATCGTTCGCGACCGACACATCACTACATTGTTTACTGCTAGCAAAGTTAGCGACAACATGTCTGACTACAACGGTGAAATGTGTGCGGAGATTCAGCCACATCTTTGTTGCTACAGCCTGGATAGTCGCAAGTGCACACCATTTTCACAAATATATTATTGTATAGGTTATAGAAGGTGATAAATTTGTCGCTGTTCTTGCTCTCAAATTAGCTTGTTAGCGCCGCTGATCTGAACTCCTAATCACTGCCAAACAATGGGAAAAGTGTTGATTCCTGCGCAGATGTCAACATGATGGCGCGCAGTGATACCGAGGGAGAGAAAATAGTGCCAAGCGATTTCGAGGTCTGACTTTTTATTTGGCAAAGGTTTTGTGATGCAAATATATCACTCTTTTGAACACATACTGTTTTGAGACGAAAAACGTTTTACTTTCGTGACCCCAACAAACTTGCCGGACTACTTTCGTCTGGACCAAAACTGGACAAGAACTGGACTCACAGGATGCTGTCAGGGGTAAGTCAGTGTGTTTGCACGACACTATTGATGGGGATGCCATACAGATTCATGTCAAAAATCCCGAACTATCCCTTTAAGGCCGCAGTCTCCTCTGGAGGCGTGGGTTCGAATCCCACTTCTGACATGTGTTGCAGCAGTTTGTTGATGAGCCATGGATTTCATACTCGTGGAATGGGTTAGATAAGCAGCTATGGGATCCAAAGGTTGCTGGTTCAACCAGCAGGAATGGCTGAAGTGCCCTTGAGCAAGGCACCTAACCCCCAACTGCCCCCCAGGCTGGGTATGTTGTACATCGCTCTGGATAAGAGCATCTGCTAAATGCCTGTAATGTAATAGCATACTTACAATTTTTTTTTTTCCTGTACCTGACTGTTGCACTTGTACGTCGCTCAAGATAAAAGTGTCTGCTAAATGCCATGTAATCTACTGGCTCTCTTGCGTCTTCGCAGATGATCTTAGCAGCTGCTTGTAGATGAACGACATGCACGCTCGTGGCTAATTTGCCATGTAATAATAATAGGAATATTCCAACCTCAAGGTGGAAAAAAATGTATCCTGGTTAACCTCTATCCCTGAACACTTTGTTTCAACACCTTTAGACTGCTCTTTTTGAAACATGTTGTACTGCAGTTCAGTCCTGGCTTTACTGGCAGAGGGCTACAGTGGGTGTCAGGTTGCTTCCATCCTTAGAATTTCAGACGGCAGTTCATAAGAACAAGGTCAAGCAGCAGCCATTGGGGATAACAAAATTACAGGCTGGCAGAGGGCGAAAATGACTCTTCACTGACAAGGCTGATTGTCAGCTCCTGCAAATGTCACTCAACAACCATAGGATGGCATCAAGTGACCTACAAAAAGAATGGCAAATGGCAACTGGGGTTAAGTGCACGGCACGACAGTTTCTTAACAGGCAACGCTGGGTGGGGTTGAAGTCATGCAAAGCTAGAAAAAAGCCCTTGATCAATGAGAAGCAAAGAAAAGTCAGACTGAGGTTTGCTAAAGACCATAAGGATTGAACCGTAGAGGACTGGACTAAGGTCATCTTTTCTGATGAGTCCAATTTTCAGCTTTTCCCGTCACCTGGTCGTCTAATGGTAAGACGGAGACCTGGAGAGGCTGACAAGCCACAGTATCTCACACACATTGAAATTTGGTGGAGGATTGGTGATTATCTGGGAGTGCTTCAGCAAGGCTGGAATGAGGCATAGTTTTATTTGTGAAAAACACATGAATCAAGCCATGTTCAAGGTTATCCTGGAAGAAAACTTGCTTCCTTTTGCTCTGACAATGTTCCCTAACTCTGAGCACTGGGTTTTCCAGCAGGACAGTTAGTGCAGTTTTATAAGGAAATGAGTTGTAGGTTTTACTGAGCATCTTGCAAAAACAGCCACAGTTCTTCTGGACACTTTGACTGTCACGTGCTTCTTAATTTTGCAGCAAAACCCTTCATTATGTTTTCTTTTTTCATCTGAAAAGTGCTCTCGCATGTACTGTAATATGCTGCTCAGATACAAACAAACTTTTTTTTTCCCTGTAACATTTAATTTTGTGCTGGAAAACAGACGTTTGGAACTCTAAAATGGTTTTTGCACTGACTTGATAATGTAGAAGTCATAAAATAGAAATCTATAATTAAACTTTGGTGCCTGTTAGCGAACCGGCCCACATTTTCACCAATTTTGAACAGAACCATTGTTATTAAGGATGCGTTATGATCAGAGCGTGTTGCACAATGCACAGCGAAAATAAACAGTAGTAGCAAGATGCTGGAGATCATTGATTACTAGTGAGCTTTTGTTCTGTTATTGCAGATATTTGTTTTCATTCTATTTTTTCTGCTTTCTCTGTTGCTGCGGTCCAAACTAATGACAAACCCACTGATGTTGTCATGGCTCATGCTGGAAAAAAATAGCTACATTTTGGTTCCAACTGGGAACCAACTTTTTCAGGGTTTTATTTTTTTGTCAGAATGTTCTGAATGGTTCAAAATGTGGTGCATGAACCAGAATGGAGCCATCTGTGTGGTGGGGCAGTGTGCTCACGAGTCCAATTCCTGGCAAATTTCCAACTGTTTCAGATGAAGTTTTTTGTTATGTCCCTAATTGTTCTTAATGGCATTTCCAACTACTTATGTTTTCATTGCCTGATTTGTGAAGGTCAACAACCATCTGGTTTTTGTGTTAAAATTTATGCAGTTTTCCCCATGTTAATGGATGAAAAAAGGGGTCCACAAATTTATATCCAAGGAAAACAAGGCATGGTTCAGATTTTTCAAGAAATGCAGTTTGTTTGCATTTATTTAAAACGCTGGTTACATAGGTAACCGTGGTTCTACGACTGGTGGAAGACTGCCAGATGGCGCAGTTTAGACTGTGTGAAACCCCTTGCGCTAGCCGCATCTCTTGCCGAGAATTTATACCCAAGTTGTCAACTCGTGACGTATGACGTGCCCTAAATGATAAAACAGTAGCACGCACGTCTATCATTGCCTGGAGCCTTTCTCGCCAGAACCAGAGTCCCGAGTGACTGGTCTATCTGGCGGTCTTCCACCAGTTGTAGAACCACGGTTACCTACGTAACCAGCATTCTACTTCCTTGTCTTCAGACCGCCAGATGGTGCAGTTTAGACTGTGTGGAAAACTTATGTCCAAGCTGTCACGAGGGCCCAACTAATACATAAGACATAACAAAGGAAAAAAACACCACAGACTAGTGTTATGTTACTGACTTCACTTTATTGAACAAGTCAGATTAGTTACACTTCTATTATTGCATTTGTAACAATCAAGAACTGGTGGAGGCTGTAAAGCTCACACCTCCCATGAAAGGAACTGCTGTTGTCCACAGCTAATGAACAGATGGAGCAGCACTAAACACAGCCTGCATGCATGATGAAGAACTAGTAGCAACATTTATTCTGTATAACCTGGAAAATGTGCAGGCCGACAGCCAGGTTGCGGCCGAACAAATATCCAATAGACTCACACCCTTCAGGGCAGCCCAAGAGGTAGACACAGAACGAGTGGAGTGACATTTCACTGCCGTCGGCATGTCATGGCCTGTAGAAGAATAAGCGTAAGATATAGTGTCTGTAATCCAATGAGCCAACCTATCCTTAGACAAGGCCGCTCCTTTACATCTGTCACTGAAGCACACAAACAATTGGTCAGTGGTTCGCTAGTCTGCTGTGGCTGTCACATACTGCCTAAGTGCCCTAATAGGACAAAGGTCCATGTTCAGTGTATTATCTGAAGGATCCAAAGCATGAATAATCAGAGGCCTGTTAACAAAATCTGGACCCAACACTTTAGGTAGAAAAGTAGGGTTCGGCCACAACGTTACTCGTGAGATCTCTGGCCCCCACTGCAGACACTGTGGGCTGACGGAGAGTGCTTGCAGCTCACTTACCCTTTTCGCTGAGGCCACAGCAATCAGGAAAGCAGTCTTCATTGAAAGCCACTTAATGTCAGCACTCCCCAGAGGTTCGTATGGAGGGCTACAGAGACTGTTCAACACAATATGGAGGTCCCACTGAGGTACGACGCATTTGCGAGATGGATTCAAACATTTTGCACCTTTCAGGAAGGTCACAATCATCTTATGCGCCCCAACAGAGTGCCCATCAATTGGACCCCTATAGGCTGACATTGTAGCCACATATCCTCTCACGGTTGATGCAGAGCGACCAGCCTCCAAAAGGCCCTGCAGAAATTCCAAAATGTTCTTCAAAGTACTTGCCACTGGGTCAATACTGCGTTCAGAACACCATGCTGAATAATGTTTCCATCTGCCACTATACCGCAGGCGTGTAGATGGAGAATGAGCATTTAGAAGTGTGTTCCTGACCCCCTGTGAACATTCCAGTATGGCGGCTGAGCCCCCAAGGACCAGACCCAGAGCTTCAGTCTCTGAGGGTGTCTGTGCCACAGACTGACATTCAACTGGATCAGCAGGTCTGTCTTGACTGGTAGAGGGCTGGGTGGACCTGTCAGCAGTGCTTTCAGAAGATAAAACCAGGGACTGTATACACGGTATGGCGCGACCAGAAGCACAGGCTGGTTGGTCGTCCATATGCATTCAAGTATCTGCCATATCAGTGGGAACAGAGGGAATGCATACAGCCTCAGGTTTGGCCACTGATGGGCCAACGCATCCTGCCCCAGGGACCCAGGCTTGCCCCGCAGCGAGAACCACTTCGGACAGTGGGTCATCTCTCTGGTGGCAAATAGGTCCACCTCCGCTTGTCCATATGTTTTCCAAATCATCTGAACTATCTCCTCGTTCAGGCGTCACTCCCCCATGAGGGGCTCGCCCCGAGAGAGAGTGTCCGCTAGCTACACAATTCTTCTTCCCGGGCATATGTATCGCCCTCAGAGATAGCAGGTGTGCATCCGCCCACAGCCAGATGTACCTGGTTAGGGTGTTCAGCAAAACTGACCTTGTCCCCCCCGGTGGTTGATGTGATATACTGTTGGAGTGTTGTCCGACTGAATAAGGACATGTTTGCGTTCCAGCTGTCCTCTGAAGTGCTGTAGCGTCAGCCAGACAGCCTGCAGTTCCAGGTAGTTTATGTGGCAGGACCGGAACCGGTCCTGCCACACACCATGAATTGCCTGGTGATTCCACACTCCGCCCCAGCCGTGTTGACTGGCATCCGTGGTGATGACCTCCCTCTGAGCTGGGGGTGGTCCCAGTGTGACTCCCCTCAGAAGAAAAGATCTCAGTGCCCACTGCTTCAGGGAGGCAATGCCCTTTGGTGTCATCGACACCAGCACACACTTTTGGGTCTGAGCTGAGAGTCTCTTGGCCCTCAGCCATGATTGGAAAGGCCGGAGATGAAGCCTGCCTAATGTAATAACAGGTGTTGCAGCTGCCAACATGCCTGCAAGACGCAGCAGCAGGCCATAGCAGACGGTCTCACTCAGCTGGACTCGTGTGGCCAGCCCCAGTATGTTGCGAATTCATCCCGGAGTCAGGCACGCTTGTAGCATGATTGCATTCAGGTGAATGCCTATGAAGTCGATGGTCTGAGTCAGTTCCAGTATGCTCTTCTCGAAGTTCACCGTCAAACCGAGAGCTGAAACATGATTGAGTAGTATCTGAGCATTCGCACGCGCTTGCTCTGGGGACCGTGCACAAAGCAGCCAGTCGTCCAGATAGGGTAGGACACGGATGCCCTGGCGATGTAATGGAGACAGGGCCTCGTGCATGCACCTGGTAAAGACCCGGGGGGCCAGTGATAGCCCAAAAGGAAGCACCTTGAACTGGAATGAGCGACCTTCGAAATGGAAATGAAGGAAGAGACGGTGCTGAGGATGAATGGGTACGTGAAAATACGCGTCTCGTAGATCCACTGTAATGAACCAGTCTCCCGCCTCCACTGAGTGGAGCACGTCCGAAGTACGCAGCATACGAAAGGGCAGCTGCTTGAGGTAAGTGTTTAGATGGCGTAGGTCTAGTATTGGCCGGAGCCCGCCATCTTTCTTGGGTACGATGAAGTAGGTGGAGAACACACCCCGACGTGTCTGGGGGTCTATTTCTTCTATGGCATCTTTGTTTAAGAGGGACTGAGTTTCCGATAGTAGGGCAGAACGTGTTTCTGGGCTTTGAGCACGCGTGACATGTAGCCCTAAGTTTAGAGGAGGCTAGCGGTGAAATTGAAGGCGATAGCCACCTTTGAGGGTGTTCAGGACCCACAGGTTTGGCATTGTTGAGCCCCAGTACTCCAGCTGTTGAGGAGTAAAATGCCCTGCCGCCGGCCACGCACCATTAGTCTCGTGACTGTGGGTGGTGTGCAACTTTGGGGGGATGGCTGTGAGTCGCCCTTGGAAAAGAGGTGGGGGTCTGCCACGTGTTCTGTGCTGGGGAAAACCATGTTCTGTTTGCCTCCACTGAGGCTGCTGGAAGGCTGCTGCTGTATGGCGGTGGTAGCAAGGGGCGCCGCGAAAGGTAGGTGGTGGCAATGCCTGAGGTCGTCTGAAAGCAGGTCTTGGTTTCACATGTTGGGAGCATGTTTCAGAAGCAAGTTGGCAGCTGTTTAGAGCCTCTTGCGCTGCTGTGCCAAACACCTGCCCAGGGGCCAAGGGTAGTTGGCGCAAGGCATTCCTAGCTGCATCAGGAAGAGGGGACTGTGCTACCCAGATCTGCCTGCGGGCTTGGAGTTGCAGTCCCATAGACTTACCACACTGCTTAGTCATTGCCCCCACGCCCTGAAGAGCAGTGTCTATCAACTCAGAGGCAGCCACATCTGAGGTTGGCTATAGGGTTGTCTGCAAAGCAAGTAGTAGATGGGCCATGGTATTCAGGACCCGCCCCATTGTAGCCTGAGTGTTATAAGTGCTACACACCAAATTGTCAGTGCATCTGCACTCTGGGCTAGGGCACCGCGGGTCAGCACGAAGGGCTTCATCAGGTGGGGCAACCAGTGACACCACCGCTGACTCCACCGGTGGCATGGGGCCCAGGCCTGCAGAGCCTGGGTTTGCCATGGAAGCCAACAGTCTAGTGGGATGGTCCATTCTGCTGGTATTTGCCTCCTTTAGTGCCTCAGTAAACATCTTAACAAAGTCCTCACAGTGAGGGACAAAGAGATCATTGCTGTGTGTGAATAAGCGGCAAAGACGGTTTGTCTGCACCAGACTCTGAGGAAGAGGTTCTATGTTAAGCTTTGCCAGGGCCATTCGAATGGTTCCTGCTAGAGTGGCATTGACCACTGATGATTCTGGCTTGTCCTCTGACTCCTTGCCATTGTCTGTAGCAGGAGAGTGGAAGGCAACATGGTCGTCTGGGGATGAAAAATCTCTGCCCAAAGGAAACAAGCTATCTGTGGCAGCAAAAGAAATCGTATCCTCCTCTCTGTGTAGGGGAGATGGAGGCAGGATTGGCTGTGAAGCAGGCAGAGGGGCATCATCCTCTGTCTGAGAGCCAGGCTGTGACGCATGTTGTGAATGCATACTAATAAGCATCTCTCTTATCTGTGCAACACTCTGTCAATTGATCTACCCTGTATGTCAGCTCCTGTGAACGTTTGGGCTTTTTCACTTTTGGGGGAGCATGCAAAGCCACTGGGTGCATAGCCACTGGGCGCTTACCTGCACGCTCCTGAGCTGGAGGAGAAGAGAGAAGGCAGTCCTCTTTTCCCTCAATGCCTGCTAATCGTGCCTGCCGTTGTTGTATGGAGAGCAGGCTACAATGCACACATGGATCAGTCATAGCCTCTCTGAGATGATTAATTCCCAGGCAGCTGGGGCAGTGATCATGTGGATCTTTCACTTCCATGGGTGTACCACACAGAACACACCAGGCCATACTTACTAATTGTGTTAAGTGTTAATGTTATTGTATTAATTAGTGTAGTCTATTAACACACAATCAGTTAACGTTATGCGTCATGGAGAGAACACACAAGAGAACTGCTTGTTAACAGTGCTGTAATTCAATCTGATTCACTCTAAGCTTGAGGCCATACAAATGTTTTGGTGCTGGGGGCTGAGCACCTTGCACTTGTGAAGCGGAAAAAGGCACGGGTAAACAGGTGCTCTTTATTTATTGTTTCGCTACGCTGCGCCAGGGAATGGGGACAGGTAGTGGTTGTTTCGCTATTGCGCTGCTGCACCGGGGACTGGGCGCTAGCGCGCTACTGATTGTGCTAGACTGATGGAGAGGTCTGTCACCACGCAACTGAACTTACCTCTCGATGCCGAGCCGGGGATGCCGTCGGTTATGGTTTAAGAAAATGTGTTGCGCCGGGGGCTGGGCGCTAGCACACATTCAGACAAGAGTGTGAGGTGATTATGGTACGGTGTTCCAATGCCGGGGTGTGGGCATCGGACTGTACCTAGCTGCGAATGCTAGTCAGCGTGCTAGACCGGTGTGGTGGGTCTGCACAGCAAAGATAACTCACCTTCTTCCAAGACTAGCTTTTCTAAACTGGAATCCACTGATGATGATATATTCAATCCGATCCGAAGGGTAAAACTGTGGAGCCAGCTGATGGAGACAACTCCGTAAGATAGCTGTGTTGCATCCACGTCTGATCTCGACAATGGCGAGAAAGCGAAAGGCAGTGATAGACGTGCGTGCTACTGTTTTATCATTTAGGGCATGTCGTACGTCACGAGTTGACAACTTGGGTATAAATTCTCGGCAAGAGATGTGGCTAGCGCAAGGGGTTTCACACAGTCTAAACTGCGCCATCTGGCGATCTGGAGACAAGGAAGTAGAACATTCCTCATGGGTTGTGTCAATAATATTGGAACTTTTTTTTGAGAGAAAATGCTTTGTATGTTAAAAAAGTAGGTCTAGTGAGAATGATTGAACAAGGATAGTTTCTCCAATGATTTGAATGGAGATTAGGATTATTGTGTAAGGGTTTTCACCCTGTTTTTATGATGAGTGCCAATATTTATGCAGGCCATTGTATTTCATATTACACTTAGAAGTTCAGCTGCTGGGGTGCAATAGTGTCCTCAGCCCTTATTTAGATGAATTTTTAATGTGAAGCAGAATTACTACTTCAGTCCAGGTATAATGTGCGGTGAGAAGCAGGAAGCAAGTGCATAAACTCAGCATGTACTTAACTGAGCAACTATTAGAATGATAGTCTTAATCTGTAGTGGGAGTCAGATAAAAGGAAGGCAACATCAGACGAGGATAAGCCATAATCGGAATCCAGGAAACACAAGCAAGGATTGAAATGAGGAAACGCGGAAACTAGAACGAGGCTTAGAACTTAACAAAACTAAATGCATAGTAAGACTTTGCATGGAGATAATGAAACACCAGGGCCTAAATACACAAACTAAACGAGGAACTAAAAAGAGGTGAGAATGATCATGTAGGAAGGAAGTAGGAATAAATTGATGACTAGACAGGGGTGGAGAAAAGATATGAATCAAAACAAACCACACGTGGTGATGTAAATAACAATGCACAAGCTGACTCAATCAAATGATGTAAACAAATATGAAACATAGGAGCAGAGCCTAGAGGGGAATACATGACCCCAGGAATGACAGCAGTAATAATGTGTTTTTTTTTTCCTCCAACAGCTCTTTAGAGAAGTCCGAATAATGAAGATCTTGAATCATCCAAATATAGGTATGTATATGTGCAATACACATCATTAAGGTGCGTAATATACAGTGGTGCTTGAAAGTTTGTGAACCCTTTCGAGTTTTCTATATTTCTGCATAAATACGGCCTAAAACATCATCAGATTTTCACACAAGTCCTAAAAGTAGATAAAGAGAACCCAGTTAAACAAATGAGACAAAAATATTATCCTTGGTCATTTATTTATTGAGGAAAATGATCCAATATTACATATCTGTGAGTGGCAAAAGTATGTGAACCTTTGCTTCCAGTATCTGGTGTGACCCCCTTGTGCAGCAGTAACTGCAACTAAATGTTTCTGGTAACTGTTGATCAGTCCTGCACGCCGGCTTGGAGGAATTTTAGCCCATTCCTCCGTACAGAACAGCTTCAACTCGGATTTTGGTGGGTTTCCTCACATGAACTGCTCGCTTCAGGTCCTTCCACAGCATTTCCATTGGATTAAGGTCAGGACTTTGACTTGGCCATTCCAAAACATTAACTTTATTCTTCTTTAACCATTCTTTGGTAGAACGACTTGTGTGCTTACGGTCGTTGTCTTGCTGCATGACCTACCTTCTCTTGAGATTCAGTTCATGGACCGATGTCCTGACATTTTCCTTTAGAATTCGCTGGTATAATTCAGAATTCATTGTTCCATCAATGATGGCAAGCCGTCCTGGCCCAGATGCAGCAAAACAGGCCCAAACCATGATACTACTACCACCATGTTTCACAGATGGGATAAGGTTCTTATGCTGGAATGCAGTGTTTTCCTTTCTCCAAACATAACGCTTCTCATTTAAACCAAAAAGTTCTATTTTGGTCTCATCAGTCCACAAAACATTTTTCCAACAGCCTTCTGGCTTGTCCATGTGATCTTTAGCAAACTGCGGACAAGCAGCAATGTTTTTTTTGGAGAGCAGTGGCTTTCTCCTTGCAACCCTGCCATGCACACCATTGTTGTTCAGTGTTCTCCTGATGGTGGACTCATGAACATTAAAATTAGCCAATGTGAGAGAGGCCTTCAGTTGCTTAGAAGTTACCCTGGGGTCCTTTGTGACCTCACCGACTATTACACGCCTTGCTCTTGGAGTGATCTTTGTTGGTCGACCACTCCTGGGGAGGGTAACAATGGTCTTGAATTTCCTCCATTTGTACACAATCTGTCTGACTGTGGATTGGTGGAGTCCAAACTCTTTAGAGATGGTTTTGTAACCTTTTCCAGCCTGATGAACATCAACAACGCTTTTTCTGAGGTCCTTAGAAATCTTCTTTGTTTGTGCCATGATACACTTCCACAAACATGTGTTGTGAAGATCAGACTTTGATAGATCCCTGTTCTTTAAATAAAACAGGGTGCCCACTCACACCTGATTGTCATCTCATTGATTGAAAACACCTGACTCTAATTTCACCTTCAAATTAACTGCTAATCCTGGAGGTTCACATACTTTTGCCACTCACAGATATGTAATATTGGATCATTGTCCTCAATAAATAAATGACCAAGTATAATATTTTTGCCTCATTTGTTTAACTGGGTTCTCTTTATCTACTTTTAGGACTTGTGTGAAAATCTGATGATGTTTTAGGTCATATTTATGCAGAAATATAGAAAATTCTAAAGGGTTCACAAACTTTTAAGCACCACTGTATATTTCATCACCCCAGTAATATTTAGATTGTTTTAAACATTTTATAAGCTGCAGATAATTTATTATTTGACATGTTTTACTGTATAATGTGTATATATATATTTTTTTTTCAATTTTCAGTGAAGTTATTTGAAGTAATTGAGACTGAGAAGACACTTTATTTAATAATGGAATATGCCAGTGGAGGTGAGTTTTCAGTTCATACTGTGTGAGTTTCCTCAGTATCGCACTCCAAGACCTCTTTATATGTTTAATTCAAGAGTCAGTTACAATAGCAATCATTATACACACACACCTCACCAGCTACTTTAATAGGAACACTTGTACACCTGCTCATTTAGGTGTTTATTCAATCAGCCAATCATGCGGTTGCAGGACAGTGGATCAAATCACGCAGATACAGGTCGAGCATTTCAGTTAAAGGTCCCATGGCATGGTGGTTTGTTGATGCTTTAAACGGGCTCGTGGAGGTTTCCGGATGTTATAGCCGCAGCCTTTCTCGAAATGAACCCTCGGCACGTAGATATAGCCTCCTGGGAGAAAGCCCCATTTCAGCGCTTTTCCCAGTGCGTCGTTTTGCTAATGAGAAGCATGGAGGCGGGGAAGGGTAGAGGGTGGGGGCGGGTCTTATCATTAATATTCATGACATGTAAACGTGTTACCTTTGATTGGCTAACAGCACTGTGACGCTACCTCCAGTGGGTCAGAACAAGCGGATGTGGGTGTCTTACTATGGCGAGAGAGAAGGAACAAACTGCGAAGGGAAAAATACCGCGCGCTGACGTCATTAAGGTGCGACACGAGGAAATAAAATAAATTCAACAAATGTTTGGGTTTTTACTGAACAAACAAACAAATAAAATGAATGAGTGACTTAAAAAAAAGAATGTGGGTGTCTTTGTAAAAACTGTTTTGATTGGCTATTATAACAGAGCATGCTGCATGCTTTTTGGTTTTGTAGCGCAGAGTACCTGGCTAACTGCAGGAAGCGGTTAGCTACACAGGTAATGTAGCCATTGCAAGGCTAACGTGGCACCGATTTTAAAACACGGCAAAACGACTTAACAGTTATACACTTACTTGTTCGGTGTTTGTGGCTGATGCGGCAGGGATGCTTGGTACGGACCCAGGCTTCAGTGACAGTTGATGTGCAAAACCTGCCCTGTACTGTCCCAAGTTGTGGAAACATTCATCAGGAAAATGCTTCCGACAAACATACACCGTCTTAGGTAGACTCGACGGCGTATTATTGGAGTAAATAAAATTAAGCCACTGCGTCTTCAGGGGCTCTCCCGTCGGCAGTAAAAACAGACTCCTTTCTGTGTTGTCACATCCATGTACAGCGCAACTTCCATGTTTGGTGGCAACTTTTGAGCTGGGCGGGCAATCCATACAGTGGGTGAGAATCCGGCGTGGGGGCGTGGGGATCATCTCCCTTGCTGACGTAGGCAAGGGAAGAGTTTATCAACGCGCCGTTTTGACGCGCCATTCTCAAATGTTGGGCATAGTTTGGTTTACACATTATGAAATTTCTAGCCACTGGGGTGACTTAAGAAGGTCAGAGGAACTCATTTTAACGTTAAAAAACCTCAGAAAGTGAAAATTTCATGCCATGGGACCTTTAATGTTCACAATAGAATGGAGAAAAATGTCATCTCTGTGACTTTGATCATGGCATGGTTGTTGGTGTTAGATGGGCTGGTTTAAGTATTTCAGAAATTGTTGATCTCCTGAGATTTGCATGTAAGGATTTCTACTGAGAATGGTGTCTGGGGGGGGAACCATCCAGTGAGCACTAATTCTGTGAATTGTTGATGAGATAGGTCAGAAGAGAATGTCCAGATTTGTTCAAGCTGACAAAGTCTACAGTAATTTAAATAGTCAATCTTTACAACTGTGGTGAGCAGAAAAGCATCTCAAAACACACACATCCCCGTCCATCAGGTTTGCAAGTCAAACTGTAAAATGCTGAGCAAATTGTATCCACACATGCTCTGTCTCTCTTTAAACTTTTGCACTGTCATCATGATTGTTGTCATGAGCTGCATCTCCAATGAAAAACTATGACCTTACATTCAAAAGTGCTTACTAATTTACGTAGATGTTCCAGAAGACTGTTATGCAAAATATTTTGGTTGGTGGTGAAGGCTACATGAGACATATTTAAACCTTTGCCATAACAGGAAAAGCAATTAATGTTAGTATAATGCAAGTTTATTTATGCCCAGGTCAGACGGCAGGTTGCAACTAGTTTTCAACTACTTGTGTCTACCTGCGATAACAAAATCGCAGGTAGACGCAAGACTGGTCTTGCGTCGACGCACGACAACGCAGATAATGGCAGAGCGTTGCAGAGGGTCTTTAGTAGAGGCAGGTTGACGCAAGTGGATCACGATCTGTCCGCACTTCAGCTGCGATTCGCTTCCAATCGGTGCAAATAGCAGGTTGACGCATTTAGAGGCAGGCGGTCATGCAACGCTTGAGCGACCAATCGCGGGTTGAAGCAGTTTGGAGTGTGTGGAGAAGAAAAAAGGAAGGCAAAAACGCACGTTCATACTAACTCTGGGACTTCCACAATACTCATAGTTTATTAACTTACTACAGCAAAATTCTCATCTCATCTCATCTCATTATCTGTAGCCGCTTTATCCTGTCCTACAGGGTCGCAGGCAAGCTGGAGCCTATCCCAGCTGACTACGGACGAAAGGCGGGGTACACCCTGGACAAGTCGCCAGGTCATCACAGGGCTGACACATAGACACAGACAACTATTCACACTCACACCTACGGTCAATTTAGGAGGTGTTTACATTAGACCGTATCAGCGGATCATCAGATTAACGTTTTTAAAACGATTCGCGTGCACACAGCAACGCCAATACACGGATACGCTAATCACATGACTAATTGGACGGCACGTCACATGATCCCAGTGCATATCGGGCATGCGCAAGTCACTCACCACTTGCAAGTGGAAGGATGGCAAGCGAACACCTTCTCCAGCAGATAAACACACCTGGCTGTGATGTTCATGTTCTCACTGAGTTTAAGCGCCTGAAGGAGGTAAATAAGTTGAAATGTGTAAATAAACCTCAGTGCAGCTCAGCGCTTCCTCCTGCGCTCCAAATCACTCCACCCTGAACAGCGAGTGCCCTCTGGAGGGTGCGCACTCCGGCCCTGCGCAGCTCACAGAGCGCGCGAGTGAAGCGCACGAGCAGTGATTCGGGACTGAGCCGCTGTGTGTGTGATCCCAACGCCAGCGAATCAGGAAGGTGGATGTCACAGTGATGTTGTCCAATGACGACATCAGCTAGAGCTCAGCACAGCGTTACCGCGTTTCTCAATGTTTACACAGCACCGGATCAGATACGAACTGGGTTGAATACGTGAGCCCTGGTGCATTCAAGTTGTTCCGCCTGTGGAGTCGTTTCCCGGCGTTTTAATGTGAACGGACAGTGCATCCGCGACGAAAACGAGACGGGTATGGTCTAATGTAAATACCACCTTAGAGTCACCAGTTAACCTAACCTGCATGTCTTTGGACTGTGGGGGAAACCGGAGCACCCGGAGGAAACCCGCGCGGACACGGGGAGAACATGCAAACTCCGCACAGAAAGGCCCTCGCCGGCCACGGGGCTCGAACCCGGACCTTCTTGCTGTGAGGCGACAGCGCTAACCACTACACCACCGTGCCGCCTACAGCAAAATTCTCAGAGTTAATTTCCCAATTAAGCAAAAGTGTTAAAATACAGAGTTGAAATGATGCTGTAAAAAGTTGATTTAACTTTAGGAAGTGTTAAATTAACACTGCAGAGATTGGGACAAAATAAACACCAGCATAGTGTTAAAATTGACTCTCAGAGTTGATTTAACACTATAAAATTCGCTGTGTCAACTTCAACCTTACCATGCCCAGTTGAACGGCTCTATCTTATCATGCATGAACAAAATAGAGCTCACACATTCCCTAAACGTTACTCTTGAGTTGAGGAGCGAAAAGAAAAGGAGCTCACTAACAGACACCCGTTTCCAGCAAGGTGCACAGCTCAACTAACAGAAAACACAAGTGCGAGCGGATGACGCCACCTCTCTAGTTAACAACGCATGTCTTAAACGCACACTTTACAATTTCGACTGTTACAACGTTTGACCACAACGAAGGATTTGGCGCAAAATGCCTGTGTCCACTCGCCACCCGACCGATCGCAGGTCGCAGCATGCATCTTTCTGCCGTCTGACCTGGGCATCAGTCAGTTGCGGATATGGTTTCAGATGTTGCGATACTGCCCCCACTTTATGTTGGTATTGGGCCATGTGGACATGTAGGGTTAATTTCTGAGGAAGAGGACAAATGTCGCTCCAAAGAAACACAGGATGCGTGCCGAAGCAGTGTTGCATACATTTATGCATAGTGTAGTTGTATAATTCAGGCGTGAGATACCTGTTAACACTTATGTAGCTGTTACGTACTGTATTTTGAGTATGTTTTGGAGAACCACATGCAGTCAAGACAACCATTAACCTCTACAAGGCCAAAATAGTGTGTGTGTGTGGGGGGGGTTCCTCCCCAAAAAGTCTGATTATCTTGAGGCAACATTGAAAGTGAATGGACTGGAAATTGGGACAAGTCCCATGAGACAGACCCATTAAAAGCCTGAATTTTTTTTTTTACTGCTTGTCATCTGTATGTTTTTTTTTTTTTTTTTTTAATCTTATCTGGTGAAAAACACATGAAATTTAATTTGATGAGTTGCATGTCCCATAACGTGATTTTTAATGTTATTTGACACCAAATTCTAATGTGGCTTGACTCAGCTGTACCAAAAGAAATCCAGTTTGAGCTCCTTGTCTGATCTTAACAAGCTGCTTGTCTGATCACGGCACTACTTGCAAAGTTGGCTTCTAAAGCAGTAATCACATTCATGCCATGCGTGATCCGTGGTTTGAGGGTTTCTCAGACTGTAACAAGGAGCGATGGCTCAGGGGTGCACCCATGTGCAATGAACCGGTGCTACAGGTGCTCTAGCCCCTGCCCCTTTCCTGTTTGCTGTCCAAAGTGCCCTTTTCATAGGGACTTTTTTTTTTAATATTTGTAAAAGATAAGTTAGCTCCAACATCAATATTCTCTACAATTTGACTAATATATGAAATTATAGATTTATAAAATAACGTTTTTCTATGTAAATGCGGGCATCAATCCGTGACGTCATGCATTCAGTGAGCCTCCGTGCAGAAAGCGTATGCAGGCGGTTGACAGTGGGAGACAGTGCGAGGATGGTAAGGTCACACTGAAAGTCTCCTTTCATTTCTTATCTGAGCATGCAATATTGTGCAGCTTAGAACACAACAGTAAATGCGTAGGGTTGTTTATCATTGAATGAAGCCGCCTAGGCTATATTTAAACCGTTTGCTCCATCCATTTCATTAACGTGGCAGATTCGGAAACTTTAGTTTGAACGACGGCGTTAATAACATATTCTAGCAGCTTCGAAAACTTAAGGCTGAATGACGACGTCCACAACATATTCTATCAAGACACACAGAATGTTCAGTTGCAATCGAAATTTAGTTTTGAATAAAGTTAACTTGTGTGAAAAATTTGTTCCAAGTGCCCTTTTTTGAATGTTGAGCCCCTGCCCCTCCAAAGGTCTTTGCACGGCCCTGCAGGGGTGGGATTGGTTGTGACCTCAATCCCAGTCTTGTAGAACCGTGTGCTGTTGTGGAGGGATTTCTATTTACACACTAAATAGAGTTAACTTAATTAGAAGAAACATCATTATACCGTACCTGACAGCCCTCTGCTTCTTCATTACAGGTGAGGTGTTTGATTATTTGGTGGCTCATGGCAGGATGAAAGAGAAGGAAGCCAGGGCAAAATTTCGGCAGGTAAACTACAGCCAAGCAACCATTATTTCACTTAACCCCTTCAATCCTGTGAATCCATTCTACTCGCTCATTTTCTGCCCTGATTTACAGACAGCAGCGTGTAGAACTACAATGGCAACTAGTGATATCATTGTTGCTATTTGTCTTTAGCCTAACTGTTTTAATAACATGGTAGGGGTGGGTTTGTTTGTTTGTTTGTTTTGCTGTTTCATGACAGCTGTGTATATCCTGAATCAGAGGAAACATGAGTCACCACCAATGATTTTCGGATTTTGGTCTGATTTGCTTCAATAAGGACGGTGAATCAGAGGGCTGGGGTTTGTGTGTGTGTGTGTGTGTGTGTGTGTGTGTTTGCTGCCTCCCTCATTCTTATGCTGTACATCTGCAGCACTGGTGCAGACCAGTAGCTGATCTGACCTTTTCAAAGCACTTCACCCTGCTTCAGGTTTTGCATACTAATAAACAGTTGCCTTACCTCCATCCAGCCTGTGACACTACACTGGCACTGCCATTTAGTGTAAAAGAATGAAGCTGCAAGCAGGGGTACAGAAAGACATTTTGAGTTTGGGGTACTTAAATCAAGTGCTGAAGTAACATACACATGATGTATTGTATCTATCAGTGTATCACTATATACAGTGGTGCTTGAAAGTTTGTGAACCCTTTAGAATTTTCTATATTTCTGCATAAGTAGGACCTAAAGCATCATCAGATTTTCACACAAGTGCTAAAAGTAGATAAAGAGAACCCAGTTAAACAAATGAGACAAAAATATTATACTTGGTCATATATTTATTGAGGAAAATGATCCAATATTACATATCTGTCAGTGGCAAAAGTATGTGAACCTTTGCTTTCAGTATCTGGTGTGACCCCCTTGTGCAGCAATAACTGCAACTAAACGTTTGCGGTAACTGTTGATCAGTCCTGCACACCGGCTTGGAGGAATTTTAGCCCGTTCCTCCGTACAGAACAGCTTCAACTCTGGGATGTTGGTGGGTTTCCTCACATGAACTGCTCGCTTTAGGTCCTTCCACAACATTTCCATTGGATTAAGGTCAGGACTTTGACTTGGCCATTCCAAAACATTAACTTTATTCTTCTTTAACCATTCTTTGGTCGAACGACTTGTGTGCTTAGGGTCATTGTCTTGCTGCATGACCCACCTTCTCTTGAGATTCAGGTGGGGTTTACATTAGACCGTATCAGCGGATCATCAGATTAACGTTTTTAAAACGATTAGTGTGCACACAGCAACACCAATACACGATTCGCGTGCACACAGCAACGCCAATACACGGATACGCTCGGCTCCGCAGGCATCCTGCGCTCCAAATCACTCCGCCCTGAACAGCGAGTGCCCTCTGGAGGGTGCGCACTCCGGCCCTGCGCAACTCACAGAGCGCGCGAGTATAGCGCACGAGCAGTGATTCGGGACTGAGCCGCTGTGTGTGTGATCCCAGTGCATATCACTTACCACTTGCAAGTGGAAGGATGGCAAGCCTAAAGACAATCATAACTACACAATGGGCAGTATTTGCATCAGTATTTGCAGTATTTTCATACTTTTATACTCTTTAATGAAAGGTGATACAAGGCGGAAGTCCGCCCCGTTTTTCAGCAGTCGCGTCACATGACCAACGCCAGCGAATCAGGAAGGTGGATGTCACAGTGACGTTGTCCAATGACGACGCCAGCTAGAGCTCAGCACAGCGTATCCGCGTATTCTCAATGTTTACACAGCACCGGACCAGACACGATCTGGATTGAATACGTGGACGCTGGCAGATTCCCGTTTCCAGGCGTTTTAATGTAAACGGACAGTGCATCCGCGAAGAAAACGAGACAGATACGGTCTAATGTAAACTTGGCCTCAGTTCATGGACAGATGTCCTGACATTTTCCTTTAGAATTCGCTGGTATAATTCAGAATTCATTGTTCCATCAATGATGGCAAGCCGTCCTGGCCCAGATGCAGCAAAACAGGCCCAAACCATGATACTACCACCACCATGTTTCACAGATGGGATAAGGTTCTTATGCTGGAATGCAGTGTTTTCCTTTCTCCAAACATAATGCTTCTCATTTAAACCAAAAATTTATATTTTGGTCTCATCCTTCCACAAAACATTTTTCCAATAGCCTTCTGGCTTGTCCATGTGATCTTTAGCAAACTGCAGATGAGCAGCAATGTTCTTTTTGGAGAGCAGTGGCTTTCTCCTTGCAACCCTGCCATGCACACCATTGTTGTTCAGTGTTCTCCTGATGGTGGACTCATGAACATTAATGTTAGCCAATGTGAGAGAGGCCTTCAGTTGCTTAGAAGTTACCCTGGGGTCCTTTGTGACCTCACTGACTATTACACGCCTTGCTCTTGGAGTGATCTTTGTTGGTCGACCGCTCCTGGGGAGGGTAACAATGGTCTTGAATTTCCTCCATTTGTACACAATCTGTCTGACTGTGGATTGGTGGAGTCCAAACTCTTTAGAGATGGTTTTGTAACCTTTTCCAGCCTGATGCGCATCAACAGCGCTTTTTCTGAGGTCCTCAGAAATCTCCTTTGCTTGTACCATGATACACTTCCACAAACGTGTGTTGTGAAGATCAGACTTTGATAGATCCCTGTTCTTTAAATAAAACAGGGTGCCCACTCACACCTGATTGTCATCCCACTGATTGAAAACACCTGACTCTAATTTCACCTTCAAATTAACTGCTAATCCTAGAGGTTCACATACTTTTGCCACTCACAGATATGTAATATTGGATCATTTTCCTCAATAAATAAATGACCAAGGATAATATTTTTGTCTCATTTGTTTAACTGGGTTCTCTTTATCTACTTTTAGGACTTGTGTGAAAATCTGATGATGTTTTAGGCTGTATTTATGCAGAAATATAGAAAACTCGAAAGGGTTCACAAACTTTCAAGCACCACTGTAGGTTGCATACACAGAGTGGGAATTTGTTACATTGATAAATAACTTACAATCAAGTATTAATTTAATTTTGTTTTTAAACAGTTGCACTTGAGGTCAAACAGTCCTGAAACGACCATGTAAACAGTTACCCTGATATACCAAAAAGTTGTCATATTGTGTTATAATAACATTTTTAAGATTCTTCAATATCATACCTTGGATATCATTTTTGACGCTACATGCATGTTACTGGTGTGTTTCAGATTGTATCTGCAGTGCAGTACTGCCATCAAAAGAGAATCGTACACAGAGATCTTAAGGTAAGTATTAGCTGTAGAAAATGTGCATTTCAATGCCCACTACCTTAAACAACTCATAATTATCCTAGACAGGTCTGATGTTCTTTGTTATAATTCTATTCCTACTAGTAATACAAGAGCTGCTAACTTTTAATTCATAACTATCACCACTTTGCTTCAAACCCAAGGCTGAAAATTTATTGCTGGACGCCGACATGAATATCAAGATTGCCGACTTTGGCTTCAGCAACGAGTTCATGGTGGGAAATAAGTTGGATACATTCTGTGGCAGTCCTCCCTACGCCGCCCCCGAGCTGTTCCAGGGCAAAAAATATGACGGGCCCGAAGTAGACGTCTGGAGTCTCGGGGTCATCCTGTATACACTCGTCAGTGGATCACTGCCTTTCGACGGCCAGAATCTTAAGGTTGCCTTTATATTACGCTACAGCTGTATCAGAGAATGTGAGATAATTACACAGCTATGTATATACAGTGTTTATGTCTAGATTTAGGTATGTAAATATAACTTTGCATGTGATGCATTTGCATATGCATGATCTTCTTTTTAATGTAGTGCTGGTGTGGAAAAACACATCATGCAATGTTGAATTTACACATCTAAATGAAAAAATAAATATATTGCTGTATAATTATATGCAACGTTTGCATAGTGTGTTTTTTCTGGACTAGCATCACATTAATAAATTATAATGCATAAAAATGCATCATATTTATTTCTCTATTTTTTCCTCTGCATATTAATGTATTATTTGTATTATATAAGGAATAACACATGACCGACTGTGCTGTTATAATGGTTTATAGTTAGATTTTAGTGTTAAGGTAGTTCCTGTTCGTCGTCGTGGTGCGGGATGACTCAGGGGGGCTGAGTGTCCGTGGCCCGTCGCACAATATCCCTCCAGCCCTCTCTGTCTTTCGCCGCACGGGCAGCAGTCGAAAGCCTGATCCCGGTCAAGGCCACCACTCCGTCCATCACACGTGTCTTTTGCCGGCCTCTTCGTCGCGTTCCAAAGACCATGCCAGTAATGAAATCGGCCACTATTCCCTCCGCCCTCATAACATGGCCAAAATACCGCAACTTCAGCTTGTCACAATACTTCATCAGATTCCAGCTGCCTCCAATCTGTTGCCTCACGTAGATGTTCGATTTCTTCTCAGTCCAGCTAATCCTTAACATTCTGCGGTAAGACCAGTTCTCGAACGCTTCGATTCTCTTCCGATCAGACTTTTTCAGCGCCCAAGACTCGGCCCCATAGGTGGCAATCGGAAACACCAGTGACCGGAGGAAGCGTAGCTTTGTGCGTTGACGGATGTTCCTATCCGTCCATACAGGGGCCAGGCTGATAACTGCCGTCTTCGCAATCGCCGCCATATCTCGGTTGTCTGGGTTGATCATCACTCCTAGGTAGTTAAAAGCCTCGATCTCTTCCACTACCTCGCCAACAACCACCAGCGTCTCCAGTACAAAACTGTCATCGTCGTCAGTGCTCGCATCCTTGCCAACCACCATCAATTTCATCTTCTGCACGTTCAAGAACAGACCAGCTTTTTCACTGGCTTCCTTTACACATCCCAGTAGTTGTTCCAGTTCACGCATAGAGTTCGCCACCAGAGTCACATCATCCGCATAGCGTAAGTTGGTGATGCGCCTGCCTCCCACAAAGATCTTGCCGGTGAAATCCTGCAATGCTTCGTGCATGATTCTGTTAGGGTTTTGCTGGGATTCGAACCTGGTTCGCTGGTGTGATAATCCAGCAAACCCCCTCTAGGCCACCAGGGGGATGACTCAAATGCAGAGGCGTGAGGCGGAAGTAGAAAAAGTATCAAAAGGTTTATTTACAATATTTGCACTATTTACAATCCAAGGCAAAAACAAAAGTATAATCCAAACGCTCAGAAGATAACCAGGAAAAAAAACAAAAGTTCAAAGAAACAAAGAGCCAAAAAACCAGAAAAGAAGAGGCAAAAATATAAACGCTCAGAGGATCCAAAATGGTAAACACAAAGTCCAAAAAGTCCAAAAGAAAGCAAAGTACAAAAACCACAAAGACACGGGTGAGGAAATCGGAACAGAGGTAACTGGAGCTAAACATAACAGCACAAAGACTCCGTGACAAGAGGACTGAACTCAGGGGTATAAATACACAAACTAATTAAAGACAGGGCGGGGCAGGAAACAGGCAATAAGACAAAAACAAAACACAGAACACAGTGGTGACCTCTCGAGGCCCAAAACAAACATGGCCAGAAAAGGAAATAACAGTGGCCTCTAGAGGCCAAAACAGTCCCAGTCCTAACAGGACCCCCCCCCCCCCCCCCCCCCCAGGAGTGTCTCCTGACGTTTCCAGGACGATCAGGATGGGCCGAATGGAAGTCCCGACAAAGTTCTTTATTGAGTATGTCCCGAGCTGGGACCCAGCAGCGCTCCTCAGGGCCATAGCCCTCCCAGTCCACAAGATATTGGAGGCCCCCGCGAACCCGGCAGGAGTCCAGCAGGCAGCGCACGGTGAACACAGTCTGACCCTGGAAGATGCGGGGGGGCGGGGGGTTCCTAGGGGCAGGGGCATACGTGGACGTCAGTACGGGCCGCAACAGGGAAACATGGAATGTGGGGTTGATCCTTAGTGTACGTGGTAACTGGAGCCGGTAGGAGACAGGGTTAACTCTGCGTACAACCTTGAAGGGACCAATGTAGCGAGGAGCAAGCTTGCGGTTCTCCACCCGCAGCGGAAGGTCCTTGGTGGACAGCCAAACCCGCTGCCCAGGGCAGAAAGTGTGGGCAGGTCTCCTATGGCGGTTGGCCTGAGTCTGGTTGGTACTGGAGGTCTGGATGAGTGTCCTCCTGACCTTGCTCCAGGTCTTGCGACACTGTCTCACATAATGGTTGACCAAGGGCACCCCAGCGTCCTCCTCCTGGTCCGGGAACAGAGGTGGCTGGAACCCGAATTGGCACTAGAACGGCGACAGCTTGGTGGCCGATGACTGCAGGGTGTTGTGGGCGTACTCTGCCCATGGCAGCCAGGTGCTCCACGATGTCGGGTTATCCATAGCCAGTCCTTGCAGGGTGGTTTCCAGGTCCTGGTTGAGCCTCCCCGTCTGGCCGTTGGACTGGGGGTGGAACCCAGAGGAGAGGCTGGCAGTGGCCCCGATGCTCTTGCAGAAGCCGTGCCATACTCGGGAGAAGAACTGGGGCCCCCGGTCAGAGACGATGTCCTGAGGGAGACCAAAAACTCGGAAGACATGAGTGAACAGCAATTTAGCAGTGTCAAGGGCAGAGGGGAGTTTGCACAGTGGAATAAAGCGGCAGGCCTTGGAGAATCTGTCCACTATGACCAATATGACAGTGTTACCTTGAGACTCAGGGAGACCCGTGATGAAGTCGACCGCCACGTGGGACCAGGGACGCCGGGGAATAGGCAGAGGATGCAGGAGACCCTGGGGACGCTGTCGCGGGTTCTTGGTTCTGGTGCAGACCTCACAGGACAGGACAAATGACCTCACTTCCTTCTCCATGTTAGGCCACCAGAAGCGTCTTTTCAGGAAGTCCAGGGTCCTCCGAGCTCCCGGGTGGGCGGTGAGAGGGGAAGAGTGACCCCACTGGAGAACCTTGGCCCGGGCTTGACGAGGGATGTACAGGAGGCCCGGTGGCCCCGTCCCAGGATCAGGGTCCCGGCGTTGAGCTTGTCGAACGGTCTCCTCAATACCCCAGTGGACAGGGGCCACAGTCCGGGATATAGGGATGATAGGCCCAACTTCACTCTCCCTGTTGTTGGGCGAGAACAGCCTGGAGAGCGTGTCCGGTTTGGTGTTCTTAGAGCCCGGGCGGTATGATAGGGTGAAGCTGAAACGGCTGAAAAACAAAGCCCACCTAGCCTGTCGTGGGTTCAGCCTCTTGGCTTGCTGGAGGTACTCCAGGTTCTTATGGTCCGTCCACACCAGGAATGGATGTTGCGCTCCCTCCAGCCAGTGCCTCCACTCCTCAAGGGCTCGTTTGACCGCTAGCAGTTCCCGATCCCCCACATCATAGCGGGACTCCGCAGGGCTCAGGCGGTGGGAGAAGTAAGCGCAGGGGTGCAGCTTCCCTTCCGAGCGTTGAGAGAGCACCGCGCCGACACAACTGTCCAAGGCGTCCATGTCCACGATGAATGGTTGGGAGGTGTCCGGGAGAACCAGAATGGGTGCCGTGCAAAAGTGGTGTTTTAGGTCATTAAACGCCTCTTCTGCCTGAGGGGACCAGACAAAGGAGCCACCAGTCCTTTTGGTGAGGTCCGACATAGGTGCAGCTACGGAACTGAAGTTCCTGATGAACTTGCGGTAGAAGTTAGCGAATCCTAAGAACCGCTGAACCTCCTTAATGGACTTGGGAGTAGGCTAGTCCCGGACGGCCAGGGTCTTGGCTGGGTCCATCTGGAGTTGCCCCGTTCGTACGATAAATCCCAGGAAGGAGACCTCGGGGACATGAAACTCGCATTTCTGGGCTTTAGCAAACAGATTATTCTGCAAGAGTCTCTGGAGGACTTGGCGGACATGGTGGCGGTGTTCCTGTAAGGTCTTGGAGAATGTCGTCGAGGTAGACGAAAACGTATAGATTAATCATATCCCTCAAGACGTCGTTGATAAGGGCCTGAAAAACAGCTGGTGCATTGGTGAGTCCGAAGGGCATCACCTGGTACTCGTAGTGCCCTGACGGAGTCTTTCTGTTAGGGTTTTGCTGGGATTCGAACCTGGTTCGCTGGTGTGATAATTCAGCAAACCCCCTCTAGGCCACCAGGGGGATGACTCAAATGCAGAGGCGTGAGGCGGAAGTAGAAAAAGTATCAAAAGGTTTATTTACAATATTTACACTATTTACAATCCAAGGCAAAAACAAAAGTATAATCCAAACGCTCAGAAGATAACCAGGAAAAAAAAACAAAAGTTCAAAGAAACAAAGAGCCAGAAAAGAAGAGGCAAAAATACAAACGCTCAGAGGATCCAAAATGGTAAACACAAAGTCCAAAAAGTCCAAAAGAAAGCAAAGTACAAAAACCACAAAGACACGGGCGAGGAAATCAGAACAGAGGTAACTGGAGCTAAACATAACAGCACAAAGACTCCGTGACAAGAGGACTGAACTCAGGGGTATAAATGCACAAACTAATTAAGGACAGGGCGGGGCAGGAAACAGGCAATAAGACAAAAACAAAACACAGAACACAGTGGTGACCTCTCGAGGCCCAAAACAAACATGGCCAGAAAAGGAAATAACAGTGGCCTCTAGAGGCCAAAACAGTCCCAGTCCTAACAGATTCGCTCTGAGTACAGGTTAAAAAGGCCGGGCGATGCCACACAGCCTTGTCGAACGCCCTTTCCTATGGAGAACCAGTCTGAGAGACCATAGTTCGTCCGAACTGCAGCCAGCTGGTTTTTGTACAGTGAGCGTAGCAATTGTATCACGTGGCTAGGGAATCCCATCTCACACATTCCGGCCCATACAGCAGCAATAAACAGACATTCCCTCACCAGTCTCTCTCTCTCTCTCTCTGTTTGTCAAACACCTTGCCCCGAACACTTTCCTGCACTGACAAACTTTGCAAAGGCCCGTGACTGCTACCAAGTGCTTACAACCAAGACTCTGGTCATAAACATTAAATAAATATCACCTAACAAAAAACATCACCACATCAGTGATTAGAAGGTTTACTTTGTTAAACAATCTGGGTTTTTTTTTTAAATCCATTTATTATTAGTCTTTGATTACATGGAGGGACAGCCATACAAGTCCCTGTGTATGAGCTGTTACTATGGGCTGTTTCAGAATCAGGGTATACTTTTTGGGTCCACAGTAGTCCAAAAATCAAACCTCAGATTTTTGTGTTTCTCTGCTGCCAAAAAGGTAATTACCTTTTGAGATGGAAATTAACTGTGTAGAATTTCTGAGCTGCAGGTCATATACTGGGCATGTCACTTGTAGTGAGAAGACATCATATAGTGTTTTTTGAAAATTGACACACACTTATAGTCGACAAGTGTAAGGAATACAAAATGAAAAACTGCTGAAATATATCTCATCTCATCTCATTATCTGTAGCCGCTTTATCCTGTTCTACAGGGTTGCAGGCAAGCTGGAGCCTATCCCAGCTGACTACGGGCGAAAGGCGGGGTACACCCTGGACAAGTCGCCAGGTCATCACAGGGCTGACACATAGACACAGACAACCGCTGAAATATATGTGATTTTTAAATACAAATTTTCAAGTACCGTGCATGGTGTAGTGGTTAGCGCTGTCGCCTCACAGCAAGAAGGTCCGGGTTCGAGCCCTGTGGCCGGTGAGGGCCTTTCTGTGTGGAGTTTGCATGTTCTCCTTGTGTCCGCGTGGGTTTCCTCCGGGTGCTCCGGTTTCCCCCACAGTCCAAAGACATGCAGGTTAGGTTAACTGGTGGCTCTAAATTGACCGTAGGTGTGAGTGTGAATGGTTGTCTGTGTCTATGTGTCAGCCCTGTGATGACCTGGCGACTTGTCCAGGGTGTACCCCGCCTTTCGCCTGTAGTCAGCTGGGATAGGCTCCAGCTTGCCTGTGACCCTGTAGAACAGGATAAAGCAGCTAGAGATAATGAGATGAGATGAGATGAGATGAGATGAGAGAAGTACCGTGCAGCAGTGTTTGTACGGTGGTAACTGTAATGACAACTGAGGTGGGTACAGTCCTTGTGGTTTTCCTGAGAGGACACGTTTTGATGGACTCACATTTCAACCACAGAGGAGGAATTTCGCTGTGCTTGAGTGTACATGCGACAAATAAAGGCTGCTTCTTCTTAAATAGAATTAAACGAAATGAAAGACTGAGCCTGCACTCGACTCTTACAATCATATTTATAAGAACTTATAAGAGACATTAACCTGGAAAATAAGGTAGAAGAAACTCCAGCATGCATATAAACAATTATTCCACAAAATCGAGGCGCATAGCGCCGAGTTGGCTATATGACAAGATTGAGTGGAATAATTGTTTTATTCTATCCACATTCACTGGATTTTGAGAAACGGAGCATTTTTATTTTTTGCAAATTCAATAAATAAAAACTTTATAAAAAAACGTCAAACAAAAGCATTTACGCTTTGGCGGACGACTTAAAAACCTATCGATGGCTGCACAAATTGACTTTAGTGTTTTTTTGTTTTTTTTT
Organism: Neoarius graeffei; assembly: GCF_027579695.1. Classification (NCBI taxonomy): domain Eukaryota; kingdom Metazoa; phylum Chordata; class Actinopteri; order Siluriformes; family Ariidae; genus Neoarius; species Neoarius graeffei. The sequence goes on along the minus strand of NC_083571.1, from coordinate 45,583,991 downwards.
GTAGAAAGTGCCCTCTTGCTGTCATGCCAAAGTATAGAACAGCTTTAGACATTTATTTAATTGTTCCTTGGACATCTCAGTTATGTAGTTTTCAAACTTCTTTGAGCTTTTGAAAGTCTAAAAAAATTCAACAAATTTTAATGCTTAAAGATGAAGAATATCAACAAACTGATGAAATGACAGTAGCAATTTGTGAAAAATGCAATAATAATAATTCTTGAAAAATAAAAAAGACATGTTCTTACCATCAAATACTTTCATTACATATTTTGTTGCCTTTTTTTGAGGTTTTGGTTTTGAGTAGAGGTTTTTATTTCATCCTCAGTTGGTTCAGCAAAATGCGCCGCCATTTTGTTTTTCTCTACTCATGGTATATGAGCTGATATCCTAGTAGTAGAGTCGCCAATCAGAGTGTGCGATTGCTCATATCCAGTGAATGTGGATATATATATGAGTGATTCCACGCTTATGGGTACTGAAATGGGGACATGAACTTATTCACCTAAAATCATTTCTTTTTTTACCATCAGGTCACAAAACATGTAATCTTTAATGAATGATATGTTAAAAGATAACTTTAATTTTCTGAGATGTAATAAAAACATTTATATGCCAAAGTCAAGCCTATGAGTTCCAAAATGATGTCTGTTACATTACTTCTGTTACGATTGTCCATCTCGTGTCTGTTACAAATTAATTACAATCTAGCTCTATACCATGTTAATCTTATTGAAAGAATGTGTATGTTTATTCTACTACACATGTTTATTAATTATATTTGCTAAAACATCACCTTCCTATGTTTCAAAAAGTAATTCTACATTGTTAAAATTGAGAATATATATGTCCACAACACTTCTGTTACGTTCTGACTTTGGCATATAAATATGTTTTTATTACATCTCAGAAAATTAAAGTTATCTTTTAACATATCATTCATTAAAGATTACATGTTTTGTGACCTGATGGTAAAAAAAAGAAATGGTTTTAGGTGAATTTTTAAAAATAAGTTCATGTCCCCATTTCAGTACCCATAAGCGTGGAATCACTCATATATATACTGGGTGTGATTTGCTGGGGGGGATGGTGGGGATCATCCCCCCCCTCTGGTTGTTATCTCTGCTGAAAAAAAATCCTCGGGGACAACCCCGTCAATAAAACAAACAAACCAAAAAAAAAAGTTGACATGACAGGCATGTTGTGACACAGTTTTCTATGGTCTACATTGCACTCACTTTCAAAATGACCCGAAGTGGCAGCTTTGATGTTCACGAACGTCCCCAGCAAATAGATGCATTGTAGATAATAACAATATCCAGAGTGTGAACGTGGATTTAGTGCCATGAATCACATCCTTACTGATGAGCGCAACAGAATGAATGTGTATCCACACTGAACAGCCTTCTTTTCCTCGCTGTCAATGGGCCAGACGTGCGTTCCTTCCCTGCTGAGAAATTCGCAGAAATGTGGATTAAAGAAGGGCGAAACGCGGTGGATAGCGCACCGATGGGAAAGCAGAAAAGGCCACATGAACTGCGCCATCAGAGCAAACTGTTCATTTAGTATTCATGTATTTTAGTGATTTTCGAGTCACTGTCCATTTAATCCGGAGGGAGAGAAACATCACAGCAACGCGACAAGCAATGCGAACTTTGTTGTGTGTTAGTGTTCGTGTATTTAGTCAGAGAGATAGGAAGATGTGTTCGTTTTCATTTAGTGTTATTCATTTGATATCATCGGATGTTATTGAGCTGTTAGCCTATTGTTACCTTAATTTTGTGACGTTTCATGATTAAAAAAAAAAAAAAAACATCCCCCCTTCTGGTTTTTTGACAAATCGCACCCTGTATATATATATATCAGTGGCGGCTGGTAGTCTTTCAAACAGGGGAGGCTGGTCGGTTACGATATTTCCAGATTTTAAAAGAAAAAACATAAATTTTGCCCATACTCTTGCCTCTGATCTGGCTGATTGTTGGCAGGGTCACAAACTGTGAAATAACAGGTTCTTTTGGCCCATTAGCCTACTGTCCAATATACATGATGGTGGTGTTGGGGGGGGGGGGGGGGGTATATTTTAACATTTTATATTTTAAAATTGTGGCATGTTGTTTAAAAATTGATCATTATTGAAAGCAGCTCTTTGTCAGGAACCTCAGCAGTAACAGCAGAGTGTTCTGGAATAGGCACAAGCACTGACCTTGGGGAGCCAAACATAGAGCTGGGTGACACACATTTCATTCAATGACACTTTCCCTATATTTTACTTATTTTGACTGAGAAATGTTTTATTGACAATTTTGATAACCCTTCACTTTTAATCCAGGTATGTAGTGTGAAATGTTCTCGGCTGTGTTTTTGTTTAAAAATGTTTTCCAAATTGTAGCTGTGTTTAATTCATATCCAGAAAAATATATATTCCAATATAATATAATCAGCATAAACATTTTAAATAGATTCTATATTTTTGGTCCATCCATGACATATTACTAAAGTAGCCTATTTACTGTTGTTGATGTGGGTCACTTGCTGTTAGCCAATTCACTTTCCCGTACCAGGAGAGCTGAAAGGAATGAGTATTATTCCCTACCTTTTTCACCAAGTCAATTTGAGGCGTTGGTCTCTTTAATTTTAATTTTTTCCTCGAAAGGAAGACTGGCAAATGGCTTCGCCAAAATTAAATCAGCAATGCTTGGCATCCGTGCGCAGCTTTCTTGCTAGCTGACTAGCCCCCTCAAGTTCAAGTTCAATCACTCAAATAAACGAAATTTCTGGAACTAAGATAGCAAACCTGACAACACTATATTTACACTTTATTTACAATGAAAATATATACAAACTAAAAAAGCTGGTAGAAACCGTATGTAATGAATGAAATCGAAATGTAAGCTGATCTCTTACAATACACCACAGCACTTGCGAATCCGCATGGGACTGAACTGAGATTCACCGCTGCCTGTCTATATTTGAAACGAGCTGTCAATCAAAGAAAATATCCGGCCGCTTTCACCAATCACCAGTCTCCTCGCGGAAACTGCCATGTCCCTCCCATGTGAGGCTCGGAGTCCGTGGGCGGGCGTTTTCGCAGTATTTGTCCAATAACCGTCTTGCATTTTGAGATTGAAAAGCGCATAGCTCCCAAATGCCATTGAAGTGCACTGAGGCTGGGAGTCCGTGGGAGTCCGTAGGCGGGCATTTTCGCAGTATTTGTCCAATAATCGTCTTGCATTTTGAGATTGAAAAGCGCATAGCTCCCAAATGCCATTGAAGTGCACTGAGGCTGCGCTGCATCACGCTGTCACAAGGGGGAGAAACTCACGCACACATTAAAGTTATAAGGGCATTTTTAGAGGAGGCTGAGCCTCCCTTGTTGTCTTAGAGCAATCGCCCGTGATAGATATATATATATATATATATATATATATATATATATATATATATATATGCACACATATATATACTGGACCTAGTCGCAGGAGTTAGTTGGTGTTATTCAAAAAGACAACCATGATTCACCTTGAGCGAGGCACCTAACTCCCAACTGCTCCCTGGATGCTGTTAGCATGGCTGCCCACTGCTCTGGGTATGTGTGTGTGCTCATTGCTCATGTGTGTGTGCATGTGTGTGTTCACTGCTTCAGATGGGTTAAATACAGAGAGGAATTTCACAAGCATGTGATGAATAAAGTTGTTGTTGTTCTTCTTCTTCTTCATGATTGTGAAACAGCCTAGATAGAAACAATAGTATTTCTGTAGAGTGAGCGCATTAATATTAACTTATCGTTCATGTTACAGCTGGAACTACTTTCTGAGCTGCACTGTTATTCAGACATAATGCACACCTTCTGACCTATTGTTATTATTATCATGCGTCCTTGAGCTCTTTTGGGCTTGTCTGTTGTCTATTAGGAGCTGAGAGAGAGAGTGTTGAGAGGAAAGTACCGTATCCCTTTCTACATGTCCACAGACTGTGAGAACCTGCTTAAGAGGCTGTTGGTGCTGAACCCCATCAAACGGGGCAGTTTAGAGGTAACGTTCCTGTTCTTTTTATTTGTTTCTTTATTAACAAATCCTTATTACTATTTGTTTACTGTTTGTGGTTGGTATGACTTTTTTTAGCAAATCATGAAGGATAAATGGATGAACGTGGGCCATGACGATGAGCAGCTGCAGCCTTATACGGAACCAGAGCCTGATTTCAGTGACAGTAAAAGGATCGGTAAATGCCTGCTACACTGTAAAAAATGTAACTTGCAAAATTGTTGAATGAAAAAAGGATGCTAAGTTGAATGAACAAATTTCCCTTCTAATTGTTCAAGTAACTAAAAAAAAATAGTTGAGACGCCTTTCCTTCACCACAAGTTCATAGGAATTGGAAAATTAAGTTAAGTGAACTTATATATTCAAGTGCTGATTGACGCCCCTTAACCGATGCCACTGCGCATGCGCACTTCACAAGTTCGAAAGTTTCAACGGTCGGGTGGAGTGAGAAGTCCGTGGAAACTGACACGAGACGTTGTACAGGAGTACAGACTAAGCTTTCCTCAACAGAGGCCAGGGAATTCCCTCCTTGTATGTCGGTATTTGTTTCTGTTTGTGTAATAATAGGCAAAGTGAAGTAGAACTTAAGTGTTGAGAGGTTTGTGTTAACTAAAAAATGTAATGCACACTAAATCATTGTAAAAAAAAAAAGTCAAGCCAACTTAAAAATGTAACGCAACCTGCTGCCAAAGGATTTTGAGTAAACTCAACTTAGAACCATGATGTGCCAACTTGCTCTTCTAAGTTAATTGGCATTATTATTTCAATTTATTTCAACTAAACAGTTTGTTGGACTGAACTTCTAAAGGCAAGTCAAGGCAACTCAACATAAAACAGAGCCTAATCTAGGGCGTGTAATACGCGATAATACACGTTTTTTATCTGTCTGTCGCACATCCACTTTTTGGGCACGAGAGTGATATCGCATATCTATTCATTGTGTCGCACATTTACAGTTAGGTCCATAAATATTTGGACAGAGACAACATTTTTCTAATTTTGGTTCTGTACATAACCACAATGAATTTTGAACAAAACAATTCAGATGCAGTTGAAGTTCAGACTTTTAGCTTTAATTCAGTGGGTTGAACAAAATGATTGCATAAAAATGTGAGGAACTAAAGCATTTTTTAAACACAATCCCTTCATTTCAGGGGCTCAAAAGTAATTGGACAAATTAAATAATTGTAAATAAAATTTTCATTTCTAATACTTGGTTGAAAACCCTTTGTTGGCAATGACTGCCTGAAGTCTTGAACTCATGGACGTCACCAGATGCTGTGTTTCCTCCTTTTTAATGCTCTGCCAGGCCTTTACTGCAGCGGTTTTCAGTTGCTGTTTGTTTGTGGGCCTTTCTGTCTGAAGTTTAGTCTTTAACAAGTGAAATGCATGCTCAATTGGGTTGAGATCAGGTGACTGACTTGGCCATTCAAGAATATTCCACTTCTTTGCTTTAATAAACTCCTGGGTTGCTTTGGCTTTATGTTTTAGGTCATTGTCCATCTGTATTATGAAACGCCGACCAATCAGTTTGGCTGGATTTGAGCACACAGTATGTCTCTGAATACCTCAGAATTCATCCGGCGGCTTCTGTCCTGTGTCACATCATCAATAAACACTAGTGACCCAGTGCCACTGGCAGCCATGCATGCCCAAGCCATCACACTGCCTCCACCGTGTTTTACAGATGATGTGGTATGCTTTGAGTATGAGCTGTACCACGCCTTCACCATACTTTTTTCTTTTCATCATTCTGGTAGAGGTTGATCTTGGTTTCATCTGTCCAAAGAATGTTCTTCCAGAACTGTGCTGGCTTTTTTAGATGTTTTTTAGCAAAGTCCAATCTAGCCTTTTTATTCTTGAGGCTTATGAGTGGCTTGCACCGTGCAGTGAACCCTCTGTATTTACTTTCATACAGTCTTCTCTTTATGGTAGATTTGGATATTGATAGGCCTACCTCCTGGAGAGTGTTGTTCACTTGGTTGGCTGTTGTGAAGGGGTTTCTCTTCACCATGGAAATTATTCTGCGATCATCCACCACTGTTGACTTCTGTGGGCGTCCAGGTCTTTTTGCATTGATGAGTTCACCAGTGCTTTCCTTCTTTCTCAGGATGTACCAAACTGTAGATTTTGCCACTCCTAATATTGTAGCAATTTCTCGGATGGGTTTTTTCTGTTTTCGCAGCTTAAGGATGGCTTGTTTCACCTGCATGGAGAGCTCCTTTGACCGCATGTTTTCTTCACAGAAAAATCTTCCAAATGCAAGCACCACACCTCAAATCAACTCCAGGCCTTTTATCTGCTTAATTGAGAATGACATAACGAAGGAATTGCCCACACCTGCCCATGAAATAGCCTTTGAGTCAATTGTCCAATTACTTTTGGTCCCTTTATAAACAGGGTGCCACATGTTAAGGAGCTGAAACTCCTAAACCCTTCATCCAATTTTAATGTGGATACCCTCAAATGAAAGCTGAAAGTCTGGACTTTGTCCATGCCCATTATATAACTATAACCTGAATATGTTTCAGTAAACAGGTAAAAACACAAAATTTGTGTCAGTGTCCAAATATATATGGACCTAACTGTATAAGTAGAGAGCGTGTAGTCGCGTTTTACTGAATCTTGTGCATATCAATTTGTCAGCACCAGCTAGCAAGCACTGCGGTAAATATAGCGTTGTTTACACACCAATCGGAAAATATTGGAAAGGACCGAAGTATTCTGAATGGTTTATTTAGCGGGTAAAACAGTTTTGTGAACTATTATATCATTGGTCACTGAACCGGAAAACAGTGTATCTCAACCAATCGTGTGAAGTGTTTTAAAAATACCCAAAAGCACATGGCATATCGTTCTGTCTCATCCAAACATAACAATGTCAAAACGCGTGGTCACGTTGAAAGACCTTTGGACGAAAAAAGAAAAAAGGGAACAAAACAAAGACACAGAAGCGACACAGAAGTGAGTATTATGTTATTAATCATATTCAAATAGTAAAGGTGCTTAGTTGATATATAAGACATATATAAGTTTGTGTACAAATATGATCTTAGAGTAATTATGTGACAGTGTGAAGACATACTAAGTCATTTGATTCTGATTGATAATGGTTTTTGAAGTTTGAATTTGATATTATTTTCCTAATGCCAATATACAATTAGTTTGATAATGTTTGGTATTATGTAAGTTTTACTTAAAAATATTATGAAATATATTTAATATGTTCTTGTGTAATTGTAGGTACTGTAAGATTGTAAATGATAGAGATGATATACTTTTTAGGAAGTCTGAATTTTGAGATTATCTCCAGTCATTTATGTCAAAATCTAGTTTAAACATAGGTAGATTGTTTTTCACTTTCATGAAAGGTGGTCTGAACAAAACAAATATGATAGCGTTTTTAAATATTTGATCGTGATTTTATTTTCTTCAGAAAGTCAGATTTTTCATCTTATTATTAATTAATAGTGGCAAGACTACATGGATTTTAGACTTAACTATATCAAATGATGTAATATTAACCTAGTCATATTTGAAATGCAACATTATACTACTGGTGGTCAAATTGGTAAAAATAGGCTAGTCACATGATTTATAGTAAAACAGTAACCTAGTCATATAACAGAAAACTAGTCATATTTGTAAGGTTTTGCAGTATATAATGCTTCATATAGTTTTTGATCTAAAATCTTTACATTTTTAAAGTTCAGATCTGATCATAATGTTTGTGCAATACTATAAACTGTGGATAAGTGTTTGCTGATATGGTTTTCATATCACTCTATTAAAGGATATGTACAGTATAGTGCCATAATTATGATATTATATAGATTAACATCTGATATGAAAGTTTGTTACATGCATTTAGTTTTATTAATAAAACTGTTCTGTTTATAGATGTACTCTTGAAAATATCTGCCAATGTATTACTTATTTTTCTGTCCCCACTAACTGGAACAAATGAGGGATATTTTTACCCATGCTAATATTTTCTGTCCCCTGTTTCTACAACTAGTGAGGGATCTGTCCCCTATTTTCAAATTCCTAGATTAGGCTCTGTAAAATACTCTTCTATGTGAACTTAAAAAAAAAACATTTTGGGGCGTTGTGGCTCAGGTGGATAAGGCACCATACCATAAATCCGGGGACCTGGGTTCAATTCCGACCCGAGGTCATTTCCTAATCCCTCCCTGTCTCTCTCCTGCTCATTTCCTGTCTCTACACTGTCCTATCCAATAAAGGTGGAAAAAGCCCCCAAAAAAGAATAATTTAGAATAACTTAATGTTTTTTGTGCCAACTTGCTTTTCCAAGTTAATTGGAATGATTATTTCAATTTATTTCAACATCACAATTTGAATGCACTGAACTTGCTAAATAAAGTAAGGTCAACATAAAATACTCATCTGTGTCGACTTAAAAGCGCAAGTCAGCACAACTATTTGGCCCGGAGTTGAGTTTACTCAAAATCCTTTGGCAGCAGGTTCCGTTACATTTTTAAGTTGGCTTGACTAATTTTTTTTTTAGTGTACAACACTCTCATACTACAGATTAATCAGAATGTTATACTGTCGGTCAGGACATTGATGTAGCAGATTTTTCTTCCTGATTACTCTGTCCCAAATACTACAATTCATGTATAACTCTTATTACTGGGATATTACTTCACCACAATACTTCTGCGCATTGTAGTTAAATTGTTAAATAATTGTACTTCAATTCTTAAATAGCTGATTACTTGTTAGGAGCAGGAAAAACACTGAAATGTGTAGGACAGGGGGTACGCCAGGATCAGAGTTGACAACTTGTGTACTAGATCATGTCACAATATCCTAAGAAATATCCAGTATGCTAGAATCTGTTCTTAAGACTTTGATGGTCATGATTTTCAGACATTATAGCTTCAGTGGATAAAGGATGACTAGTTTTCAATTTAAAAAAGGAATGTCATTTGAACAGATGTCATCCAGATGTAGATTTGGATCCCTAATGAGTCTACAGTATCAAGGTCAAATGATCTACTGAAGCAAAGGGGAATCTTGAGCATAAACTGTTTTAGGGAAGGTCAAATCTTTAGAGTATCCATATGAGGCTATCCACAACAGCAGGAGGTTAGTTATAAGTGCAAAAAGCTCTAAGCAAAAGTAGCACATCAAGATAAATCAGGCAGTAGAAGTGTGTCAGGTTCAGGCACTAGCATCATCCATCATCACTCTTTAAACGTACACATACAGTGTATATGTACAGAGAGAAAGCTGCTGCGATTATAAGGGCTCAAGTTTTAAAAAAGAAACATCTGCAAGTAGAGAATGTTTGCAGAAATAGCATTCAAATCATCAAGTAATGGAATAAAGCATTAATTATCCAGTGTTTACTGTCCTTGTACAACCCCGATTCCAAAAAAGTTGGGACAAAGTACAAATTGTAAATAAAAACGGAATGCAATAATTTACAAATCTCAAAAACTGATATTGTATTCACAATAGAACATAGACAACATATCAAATGTCGAAAGTGAGACATTTTGAAATTTCATGCCAAATATTGGCTCATTTGAAATTTCATGACAGCAACACATCTCAAAAAAGTTGGGACAGGGCAATAAGAGGCTGGAAAAGTTAAAGGTACAAAAAAGGAACAGCTGGAGGACCAAATTGCAACTCATTAGGTCAATTGGCAATAGGTCATTAACATGACTGGGTATAAAAAGAGCATCTTGGAGTGGCAGCGGCTCTCAGAAGTAAAGATGGGAAGACGATCACCAATCCCCCTAATTCTGCGCCGACAAATAGTGGAGCAATATCAGAAAGGAGTTCGACAGTGTAAAATTGCAAACAGTTTGAACATATCATCATCTACAGTGCATATCATCATCAAAAGATTCAGAGAATCTGGAAGAATCTCTGTGCATAAGGGTCAAGGCCGGAAAACCATACTGAGTGCCCGTGATCTTCAGGCCCTTAGACAGCACTGCATCACATACAGGCATGCTTCTGTATTGGAAATCACAAAATGGGCTCAGGAATATTTCCAGAGAACATTATCTGTGAACACAATTCACCGTGCCATCCGCCGTTGCCAGCTAAAACTCTATAGTTCAAAGAAGAAGCTGTATCTAAACATGATCGAGAAGCGCAGACGTCTTCTCTGGGCCAAGGCTCATTTAAAATGGACTGTGGCAAAGTGGAAAACTGTTCTGTGGTCAGACGAATCAAAATTTGAAGTTCTTTATGTAAATCAGGGACGCCGTGTCATTCGGACTAAAGAGGAGAAGGGCGACCCAAGTTGTTATCAGCGCTCAGTTCAGAAGCCTGCATCTCTGATGGTATGGGGTTGCATTAGGGCGTGTGGCATGGGCAGCTTACACATCTGGAAAGACACCATCAATGCTGAAAGGTATATCCAGGTTCTAGAGCAACATATGCTCCCATCCAGACGACGTCTCTTTCAGGGAAGACCTTGCATTTTCCAACATGACAATGCCAAACCACATACTGCATCAATTACAGCATCATGGCTGTGTAGAAGAAGGGTCCGGGTACTGAACTGGCCAGCCTGCAGTCCAGATCTTTCACCCATAGAAAACATTTGGCACATCATAAAACGGAAGATACGACAAAAAAGACCTCAGACAGTTGAGCAACTAGAATCCTACATTAGACAAGAATGGGTTAACATTCCTATCCCTAAACTTGAGCAACTTGTCTCCTCAGTCCCCAGATGTTTACAGACTGTTGTAAAGAGAAAAGGGGATGTCTCACAGTGGTAAACATGGCCTTGTCCCAACTTTTTTGAGATGTGTTGTTGTCATGAAATTTAAAATCACCTAATTTTTCTCTTTAAATGATACATTTTCTCAGTTTAAACATTTGATATGTCATCTGTGTTCTATTCTGAATAAAATATGGAATTTTGAAACTTCCACATCATTGCATTCCATTTTTATTTACAATTTGTACTTTGTCCCAACTTTTTTGGAATCGGGGTTGTATCATGTGCAGGGTTTTATTCAGAATATAATGCATAATACAACTTCTGACACTCTTATTTCAGATTCACTGTTTGTGGTCACATATTCACTTACACAAGAAAATCTAGGTGCATTAAGATTTCTGTGGTAGGATGACTATTGAATTACAGCGTTCACGTGGATTTCATGAAACCTTGATTATTATTGAATTACATACTTATTCGATTAGAGTCCTGGTGGATTGCATGATTTCAGAAGTATTTCTGTTGTTTTTAGGAGTCTGTGTGTGTGGTGTGTTTCCACCATCTTCTGGTGATCCATGACAATCATTTGTTCATATGGAGTGAGATGAATTGTATTGTAGTGTTTCTCTGGGAGTATTTCATATATGACCATAATTATAGTAAAGAACAATCTAGTAGGCACTAAGTAGTTTCATTGTTCAAACTCTTTGCTTTCATCATTATCTGTATGAGTATTTTAGGTTTAAGTGCTCCGATAATTGTGATTTTGAATAGAGATCGCTGAGGGAGCTCATCTCTGCTCTCTGTGTTCCTCAGAGCTGATGGTGACTATGGGATTCCCAAAGGATGAAATCACAGAGGCTCTCAAGGGACAGAAATACAATGACGTCATGGCTACTTATCTCTTATTAGGAAGAAAACCTCCAGAGGTTAGCACACAAGAGGAGAAGGAGATCAGTATGTGTGTTACAACACTGAGAAGAGTGTCAGTGTCATAATGGATACAGTGGATTAATGAATTGTTCAGTATTTTGACACAAAGAGAGAAAAAAAAAAGCAGATTTCTATAATGCAGCAATATACAAAGCATACCAAGAAATCTGGGCAGTAAAGGTGGCTAGTTTGTATAAGATCAGCATTTAAGTATTTTGTCTGTAACACAGCTATCTAACCCTTATAATTAGAGAAAGTTGTGATATCAGACAGGTTGTGTTTTTGCTGTCCGTCACACTCACTGAGGTGATGCAGTACAGTAGTGATTGCAGAGGTGGGCTGAAATGTGCTATTGATTTTTCTTATCATGTTAGTCCTTGGAGAGCCAAAGCTCTCGGATTAATCACAATACAAATTTATGACTATTCGAATCGGTGAAATAAAAAATTAGTCGTGATTATCAGGCTGTGGAATCTTAGTTTTTCCTCGCTGTAATTGCATTGTTTAGACAACAGAGGTCTGTCTAAATAACATATATTAGCAGGAATACATGTGACTTCGGCAGCACGGTGGTGTAGTGGTTAGCGCTGTCGCCTCACAGCAAGAAGGCCCTGGGTTCGAGCCCCGGGGCCGGCGAGGGCCTTTCTGTGTGGAGTTTGCATGTTCTCCCCGTGTCCGCGTGGGTTTCCTCCGGGTACTCCGGTTTCCCCCACAGTCCAAAGACATGCAGGTTAGGTTAACTGGTGACTCTAAATTGACCGTAGGTGTGAATGTGAGTGTGAATGGTTGTCTGTGTCTGTGTCAGCCCTGTGATGACCTGGCGACTTGTCCAGGGTGTACCCCGCCTTTCGCCCGTAGTCAGCTGGGATAGGCTCCAGCTTGCCTGCGACCCTGTAGAAGGATAAAGCGGCTAGAGATAATGAGATGAGAGATGAGACATGTGACTTCACCCTAGGCAGAAGTAACACAGAGCAAAACCCACACAAAAGAAAAAAAAAGATCTAAATGGGAAAGAGCTGTTGTGTGATTGTACAAATAGATTTAACAAGAAATCAGACCTGCTGAAAGCTGAAGAAAATGGAGGTAGTACTAATGTTCATAAAACTTAGTACAAAAAGCCTACTTTTTTTAATTTTTTTATTTTTATTTATTTATTTTCTTTTTCTATTTTCATTTTATTTATTTATTTTTTGTGTGTGTGTTTGTGTAGTTTGATGTTTGTTTGAGTGTTTTGTCCGCCGGTTGTGGTGTAGCTCCGGACCCAGTTTTGGGCGTTGGTTCCCTCCAGGCCTTGGTTCGCTGTGGGCGATGCCTGTGCTCCCAGCTATGGACTGCAGTGAGCTCATTGCTCATTTTACATCGTGGTTGTCCAGCGCTCTGTGCTTTAACGCTTGGCGTGATGTTCCGAGCGATGTTGCTCGGTGGTGTCGCGGCGGCTGTGCAGGCGGTTTGGGACACACCAGCGCTCTGCGTGGCGGAGCTTCTCTGCTCGCTTTGTGGATCCATGGCGTGGTGCTCGAGCGATGTTGCTGGCGGCGTCACGGCAGCGGTGCTGGAGATGTGGGACTCGTTTTTATGCGCCTTTTGGTGGGACTGTGGCTGCTACACCACGGGAATTACATCCTGACCCCTACTTGGTGGACTTTTTATTTTATTTAATTATTTTTTTCCTTTATTATTTATTTTTTTATTTTTTTATTTTTTCCTTGTCTATATTGTAAAGCGTCCTTGGGTTTCTTGAAAGGCGCTATATAAATCTAACTTATTATTATTATTATTATTATTGTTGTTAACCTTTTCCATTTTTAATAAAATTAATATTTTAGTTCATAGGCTATTATATTTTCCTCCAACCTTTACAGATGTGGGTAGATAATTATTGTTGCTTATTAAGAAAATGAAACAAAAGGGTTTTTTTATTTAACAAAAGGAATAAAGAAGTTGATAAAGAATAAGAAAATACATGTATTTTTTGGGAATAAAATGTATTCAATAATTTTTTTTTTCAGAAGTATCATAGGAAAATTGAATCATGAACCCACGGTCGCATTTCTCTCCCTCTCCTCTCCCTTATCTTCCCTGCTTTGCTCCTCTCGTCTCGTCTGTCTATACTTTTGAGAGACTCTCTCCGCACTGCTCTCCAAACTAAAAATCATGTAATTGATAAATTCGTCTCTCAACGCAATTGACACAATTTTCTCGACGAGGAGCCTGGGTTTGGGGGAACCGTCCTGTCCTGCCGGAATGTTCACAGCTGGCTACATGATGGACACGTGGGAGAAGTGGCAGGTCGTGTGCCTGGCGGTTCTTTCTGTGGAGGGCATTGAAGACATCTACCTATTCGGAACCATGATTACAGGTCTTTTGCTGATTGGATTAGGCATTGCCCTGGTTTATTGAGGAAATCAGAAAACGGTGACATCTGTTCAAAGCCCCATAAAGCTGCCCGACATGATTGAAGCAGTGGGCAGAGCTGTCGGCACTCAGACTGTGGCTATTTAGAACTTGAACCGCAACATGGATAACATCATGGAAAAGCTTTTGGCTTTGCAAAGGAAAATGGATCAATTCAGAGACCAGAATGGACAAACAGAGTAGTCGTGTAAAAGAATGGGTCTACTCGCCCCAAGACCAAACAATCCCAATCTTATCTGCTTTTGGCCCCCTCAGACAGCACTGGCCTCGGTCAAGGCCGTTGCTGGAGCAACAACTCCCCCTGAAGATCACTGCAGTGAGACGCTCTTGCATTCCTTCCCCCACTTCCCACGGTTGCCGCTTTTTACCCCCAGTGTGACAAGCGGGTGCACGACCAGCGCCGTCATGGCTGCAGGAACAGACGGCTGCTTGCTTGCGCTGGGTTACCTCCACCCCTCCCCCTTACCCCCCTCCCCTGATCGCACCCCCCCCACCCCCCTCACCCCTCAAGTTTCAGGTTTTCATGTTGTAAAGTGTACTTATTTTGTGCTTATGTGCTGAGGTGTTTTTTTAATGTTCCCACACTGTACTCCCCACAGGAGCATAGTGTGGGGGTTGCTTTTTCTCCTCCCCTCTCCTCATGTTACTCTGTATTTTTCTTTCCATCCCTGTCTTCCTGTCCTGTCTACTCCCCCTCTGTCAGTTGTATGTATGTGTATATGTACGGAGGAGTTGATGGCCAATTTCGCTGGTACTTGTGAGTAGTGACAATAAAGGGTTCATTCATTCATTCATTCATTCAATATTGTGAATCGAATTGAATCATGAATCGGGTGAATCGTTACATGCTGAGCATTATCTCAAGCACTCGGTTCAGTTTACTGGGTCTGTATCCAGGTCACCGTCCACCAATTGATGACCCAGTGCAAATCTTTCAATGCAGTTACATTTCCCAAGAGGAATTTAACTTGGAACAAGGATTTTAAATTCATCCGGCAGCCTGATTAGAACATTTATTAGACTGACCATATGTTTCACATTCCTGTTGTGGTGAAAATTTGGGAGCCGTTATGTGTTGTTCAAAATGCTTAACAAAGTTAATACACTAACATGATTAAGTACCAAACTAAACCAGTTGTAGAACAAGGAAAATACATGCATTGAATACATGGATCACATAGCATATAGATTTACAAGATGCTACAGTACTAGTGCATCGCAAACAATTTGAATATTGTGAAAAAGTTCTTTTTTAAATAATTTAATTTAAACAAGTAACCTTTCATATCTTCTATATTCATTACACATAAAGTCAAATGTTTCAAGCCTTTTTTTTTTGCTTAATTTTGATGATATAGCTTAGGAAAATCAGAAATCTAGCATCTCTTTTTATTCGACTATTTCCTAAGATCAGTCCAAAAAGGATTTACAATACAGAAGTGTCCAACTTCTGAAAAGTATGTTCTTTTACATGCTCAATACTTGGTTGGGGCTTCTTTACCACAAATTACTGCATCAATGTGGTGTGGCATGGAGGCAATCAGCCTGTGGTGCTGCTGAGGTGTTACTGAAGCTCAGGTTGCTTTGATAGTGGCCTTTAGCGCGTCTGTATTTTTGGGCCAGGTGTTTCTCATCTTCCTCTCGACAATACCCCATAGATTCTCTCTGGGGTTCTGGTCAGACGAGTTGGCTGGCCAATCAAGCACAGTAATATCATGGTCAGCAAGCCATTTGGTAGTAGTTTTGATACTGTGGGCATGTGCTAAGTCCTGCTGGAAAAGAAATCGACATCTCCATAAAGCTTGTCAGCAGATGGAAGCATGAAGTGCTCTAAAATCTCCTGGTAGACAGCTGCATTGACTTTGGACTTGATAAAACACAGTGGACCAACACCAGCAGATGACATGGCACCCCAAATCATCACAGACTGTGGAAACTTCACACTGGGCTTCAAACACTTTGGATTCTGTGCCTCTCCACTCTTCCTCCAGACTCTAGGACCTTGATTTCCAAGTGAAATGCAAAATTTATTTTCATCTGAAGAAGGCTTTGGACCACTGAGCAACAGTCCAGTTCTGTCTCTGATTAGCCCAGGTAAGACACTTCTGACGTTGTCTCTGGTTCAGGAGGGACTTGATAATAGGAATGTGACAGTTGTAGCCCCTTTCCTGAAGACATCTGTGCGTGATAGCTCTTGATGCACTGACACCAGCCTCAGTCCACTCCTTGTGAAGCTCTCCCAAGTTCTTATATTGACTTTTTTTGACAATCCTCTCAAGGCTGTGGTCATCCCTGTTGCTTGTGCACCTTTTCCAGCCAGCCTTTTCAGCAATGACCTTCTATGGCTTACCCTCCTTGTGGAGGGTGTCGATGATCGTCTTCTGGCCAACTGGTAAGTCAGCAGTCTTCCCTGTGATTGTGGTTGTGTGGACTGAACTAGACCAAGAGATAGACTGTATTTTATACAGTTTTACGCAAACTTTTTTTTTTTCTGTAGGCCATAATTATCAAAATTAAAATAGAAAAATGCTTGAAACGTTTTGGTTTACGTGTAATGGGTCTACAATATATTAAATGTTCACTTTCTTAATAAACTGCTGGAGAATATTGAACTTTTTCATGATATACTAATTGTTTGAGATGCACTAGTATGTGCTCATTGAGTGAGTCATTGCCGAGAAAGTCATTACACTCAGTTGACATCAGTATTCCAGTTTATTTATTAGTGTCTATTTTATAACATAAAAATATTTTTTATTTTATTTTTATCTATTTTATATCATATATTTTAAAATATAATAATGTGTACTATATTATGTGAACATCAAAGCAACATGAAAAAAGCAAACATGTTTTGTTTTTGTTTTTATTGAGATTGAAGGCATTGAGTCTGTGCCCATCAGCAATCTCTGTCCGAGGCCACGCCCTACCAGTGACATCAATACCAGCACTAGCCAGTCCCCTTCACACTCCAAAGTCCAGCGCAGTATATCGGCCAATCAAAAGCAGCAGCGGCGGTTTAGCGATCACGGTGGGGATGACATAAAACCAAGTAAAGTAACAAAGCTTTCGCTTTCCTCTGTGTGTCAGTGCAGCATGCTGAGTGTCCTCTGCTCTCAGATATGGACTGCTTTAGTATGGACAGCATGATAAGTGAATGGCTTTACCATGTTCCTACTTGACTTCAATGTATTTTATCATTTGTATCGTATTTGATTATTTAATATTTACAGTGCCCTCCACAAGTGGCACTCCTTGTAAAAATTTGTAAAATGGTTCGAAAAAATCCACCTTTTGGTGAAGTATCTTCATCTCACACTGAAAAAATAAGAAAAACCCAACCTTTAATTGAAATAAATTTATTCAGGAAAATAAAAACCAAATCCCTCATCAATAAATTATTATTTTCAACAAAAAAACACGTACCACTATTACTGGCACCCCTGAATTTAACACTTTGTATAACCTCCCTTTGCCAGTAAAACAGCACCGAGTCTCTCCTACAACATTCTATAAGGTTGGAGATACAGAGCAGGGCATCCGAGACCATTCCTCTTTACATAATCTTTCCAGATCATCCGGGGTCCTCGGCCCTCTCTTGTGCTCTCTCCTCTTCAGCTTCACCCCACAGGTTTTCAATGGGGTTCAGGTCAGGGGACTGAGATGGCCATGGGAGAAGCTTGATTCTGTGGTCAGCGAGCCATTTTTGTGTTGATTTGGACATGTGCTTCGGATCATTGTCCTGCTGGAAGATCCAGTGACCACCCAGTTTTAGTTTCCTGACAGAAGCAGCCAGATTCTGGTTTAAAATGTCCTGGTATTTCATGGAGTCCATGATGCCATGTACCCTAACAAAGTTTCCAGGGCCTTTGGAGGAAAAACAGCCCCAAAACATCACAGAACTTCCACCATATTTTACAATTGGGATCGGATTCTTTTCATTATAGCCATTCTTCTTTTTACGCCAAACCCACCTTGAGTGTTTTTCACCAGAAAGCTCCATTTTTGTTTCATCAGACCATAGAACACAGTTCCAGTCAAAGTTGTAGTAGCATTTTGCAAATTTCAGGTGCTTATGTTTGTGCTTAACTGAGAGAAAAGGCTTTTTTTTCTGGCAAACCTTCCAAATAATCTGTTGGCATGGAGGTGGCATCTGATGGTGGTTTTAGAGACTTGGAAACCCCACAATTTTACTTTCCCTTGTAATTCACTAACAGTGATCCTTGGGGATTTTTTGCCTCTCTTACCCTCCTCCTCACTGTATTTGTAGGCAAATAAACTTGGGTCCTCTTCCAGGTAAGTTTGTAACAGTTCCAGTTGGTGTCCACTTTTTTATTATTATTACCCCAACAGTAGAAATGAACATTTTCAGGTGAGTAGTGTTTAAATAATCGTTCCCAGACTTATGAAGGTCAACACACTTCTCCCTCATTTGGTTTGTGTGTTCTGTTATCTTTCCCGTGTTGATGGATGACAAAGGGAATTTGGCCCCTGTGTCACCTCATATTTGTACCCCATAACAGAAACAGGAAGACAGGGATTACAGCTCGAAAGTTCCTACACACTCCAGTCAACTCAAAAATGTACAATTTAAATGGGAAACATGCTTCAGTTACATTGTGTTGACTATAATTTCCAGGGGTGCCAATAATAGTGGCACGTGTTTTTGTTGAAAATAATTATTTCTTGATGAGGGATTTAATAATAAATATCTTGAATAAATTTATTTAAAATTAAAGGTTGGATTTTTCTCATTTTTTTCAGTGTGCAATGAAGCTACTTCAAAAGGTGAATTTTTACCCTTTTTAGTAATCTTTACAAAGGGTGCCAATAATTGTGGAGGGCTGTGTGTGTGTGTGTGTGTATATATATATATATATATATATATATATATATATATATATATATATATATTTTTTTTTTTTTTTAATTTACATGAGCGTTTTACTGGGAAATATCCCTCTCGTATTTTTCATACAAGCTACATCCAGGACATGGAGGACCAAAACTGTGACATAATTCTCTATACGTCACTTGTGCGGAAATTGATGAGCTGTTTTGATAAATTTGGGTAATTTTTGTTTGTGAATGTGTCTGTATAATAAAAAGAAAACCACACGTTTGCTTGAAGATATGAAATTTATCTTCTCGTGTTGAAAAACTCGCATTTTTCATACAAAATGCATCGCGGATCTGAGTGACATAATTAAATAATATTGGCTGGCGTTGAGTGGGATATCAGATACATTCCATTCAGCTAGCATGATACTGAATGAGTCGAAAACGAGATCATAGCTGATAGCCTAGTTGTAGAGTAGCCAATCAGAGCTTATACGGTACATATATGAGATTGCGTGATGTATAGACCCCTTGCACTGACGTCACCCGAAACCGGAAGTAAACAAGCCCTGCGCCATATTGGAAGACCAACAAACTCGTGATTGGGGGAAATAACGGCAGCGGTATGTGAACCCACGAGAATAAAGTGGAGTGGTAAAC